>NW_027070355.1:0-37733 GCF_002906115.3 Quercus suber
TTCCTTCTTAGCACCGCCACTTGGGGTGCCCATGACTTCACCACCATGCCCCTATCTTTTGTTCTTTTTAAGAACCCTCTGGCAACACACTATCCAAATTAAACTCCGATGATGTACTGCTCAGTTTGCTTAGTTTTCTCATCTTGTGGTGGCATTTTCACACCCACAAGAACCTTTGTCCACTCCTTTCCAAGCCGTTAGCTATGTCTCTCACTTGTGCCACTGAGAAAGATCCCCGGTACCAAAACACAAGAAAACAACACTTCTACTTGGTTGCTTGTCCAGCCATGACAAACACTCATTCTCATCACCACCTTTATTTCCATCATCACCTGCTCGTTCTGCGGCTTCAGCAATTAAAGGTCCTATATAGTAAAACAGGCGGATCCGTTGGCGGTTTTGTGACACATTGTGGGTGGAATTCGGTGTTGGAGGCAGTGGTTGCCGGAGTGCCGATGGTGGCGTGGCCACTCTATGCTGAGCAGCATCTGAATAGAAATGTTTTGGTGAAGGATATGAAGATGGCTATTGGCGTTCAGCAGAGAGAGGATGATGGGTTTGTGAGTGGGGATGAGGTTGAGAGAAGGGTTAGAGAGTTGATGGAGTCGGAAGAAGGGAGAGAACTCAGGGAAAGGATTTGGAAGATGAGAGAAATGGCTTCGGCTGCTTTAGGAGAATTTGGTTCGTCTACCAGAGCGTTGGTCAAGTTTGTTGAGGCACTTGGGTAGTGCCGGTTGTGGATTTGGATACTATGTTGAGAAGGAAAATATTTCTCCTACACATGTTTGTGGTTGTGGAGAAGATGTAATGTAATGTAATTGAGCAATTGAGTGAGTTTCAGAAATAATTGTGTTAATACATTTCTGGATGCAGTACTCCTTGAATCCCTTGTATTTTTTATCTTCTTTTGAATGATTTATTTTCTAACTAAATGATACGACTAATTTATTGCAAGATAAAGGAATTGGATCCTAATTTTGCTATGATATTGAAGGAGAAGAACTTGAATCCAACTATTCTGGCATTGCTACAGAGGTGTAGTTTGGATGCAAATAGAGATCATCGTGACAACACTGATATCACTGTCATTTACTCTGAACAGTGTAGACAATGCTATGCGGAGGAATGGGCAGAATAACGTTAGAAATGATTTGTATATAGTTAGTTAGGCATAGCTTGAAACTATAAGGGAAACTAGACATCTCGAGTTTTAGAAAATCGAGATCCATTTACATAAATCTCGAGTTTCTAAAACTCGAGTTCCATGTAAAAAAAATTTTAGTTTTATCGCCCCTATAGTGGCGTTTTTAAGTCTTATAGTGACGTTTTAAAACCCTATAGCGGCGTTTTCCTGCAAAATTTTTTCATAAGTGTTCAATACCAGGTTCAGGGAGCCCTATAGTGGCGTTTTTATACCCTATACTGACGTTTTAAAGTCCTATAGTAGCGTTTTTCTGCTAAATTTTTTTATAACTCCATTTTTAAGTCCTATAGTGACGTTTTTGAGGCCTATAGCGGCGTTTTCGAAACTCGAGTTTTTAAAACTCGATTTTCACTTGGATTTTTTTTGCATATCAGGCCTCAAAAACTTGATTTTTATCTTGGAACTCGAGTTTTAGACACTCGAGATGCTAGTTTTCAAAATTCTTTTGCAACTTGACAACTAACTAAATTTTTTAATATTTATTGTTATTTAGAAAAAAAATTCATGCTATGCCCGATCAAAATTTTTTTGTCAGAAGACCTCAGGCTTCATGAGCCTGAAGAGTGGCTTCCATTGTCTAGACTCTAGACTTGTACGACACCATCTAGAGGGTACTCCAGAATTCATCCTCGAAAAAATCATTGTGGCAATTTTTCGTCCAATGACTATCAAAATCATTAATGCTACACTCCCAACTGGTAGTAGGATTTCTCTTGCTTGACTAAAAATTTTCGTTTTAATTTGGTAGCACTCTGATTAATTTATAAATCTTTCCGGTTTAATGGTGGTAACTAATGGAAATATATACTTTAGAGGTGTTTTGGTGTAATTGTTTCTCCTCATTTAGATATTTGGTGAAGTTTTGTATTTGTAATTTGCATTCGGCTTTGCAGTGCTGCAGTTCACTCCAACAAGCTAAAATGTCTGAATGAATTTTCTGAAATTAAATTATAGAGGTATTACAACATACAGGTATTACACATAAATTAAACTAAATTATAGAGTTTTCAAACAAGTTCGATGGCAGAGTCTGAAAAGTTGAAGTTGCCGGCTGCAAACAAGTTGTACAAGAAAGTATAAACGGACTAATATATAGTATAAGTCAAAAGAAATCATCTTACAATACTCCAAATCCAATAGCAATGTTTTGAAGGAAAAGAGCCCTAGAAAAAGCTTGAATAGACAATGATGACCAAATATTTTCATAAGTAGTGTCGTATCTGTGTTTGGTTTGACTAGAAAATATTTTCAGTGTTTGGTTGTGTCCCAAAAAAAAAAATATGAAAAACCGGTGATGATGGAGACCAATGGCAAAGACCGGAGGCTACCAGCGGCGGTTGGCAACCGCAGACCAAAGACCTTAGTGTGAGGTGGAGTAAAATCTAATTTCCAACGTAAGTATCCTTATTTTATGGTCAACTAGAAAATAATTTCTAGTTGACCAACATTTTCAGTGGCCCTAAACACTCATAAATGTGGAAAATACTTTCAATCGCCCCAAACACCTACAAATTTAAAAAATATTTTTAGGAAATAAATTTTCATTGAACCAAATAGAAAGCCAAAACGAAAAAAAAAAAAAAAAAACTCTGATATATATATTTTTAATGGTTTAGGTCCAAGTCATCTGTTTTAACCAAATTTGAAGTGAAACCATTTTTACTCCAAGTCAAAGTGTTCGAATACAAGTGGGTATTTTTAGTTCGGGTTATCGATCGGTTGGTTCAATTTTATAAAAGTCTGTATATATAATAATAATAATAATAATAATAATAATAATAATAAGAGGTTTTCCATTCATTAATTTGAAAACATGCAAATAAAATTAAGGGGAAATTACACTTTGCTTACCTGTAGATAGGATGTCAATGTTCGACCCAACCCGCGAATACGACACGGGTTTTTGAGGGTTAGGTTTAGACTTTAATGGGTTTGAGTCATAAACGGGTCGACTTGAAAGCGACACGATAAGAAACGTGTCATAAGCGAGTCAACCCGCGTAACCCGCAATAGACATGTTTGACACACTAATATATTTGTGTCAACCCGAAATGACCCATTTAACACAACCCGTTTAACTCGTATAATAAATAAATATTCATTTTATTTTAGAGTTGTCAAATACCTTTTATATTCAACATATATTTTAAATAAAAAAAAAGTGAGTAATTACAAAAACTTATAAGGGATATAATTGAAAATTGAAACTTTACAAACCCTAGATCTCTAAACCCTACAAATCCTAAATCTCTAAACCTTCTTATAAATATCTAATTTTATTTTTTTATTCAGCTGTACTACTCACTCTACTATCTTATAGTCTCACGCCAATTCTCAAACTCAAAATCTCAAACCGGTTATTACTCTCTCTCTCTCTCTCTCTCTCTCTCTCTCTCTCTCTCATGTGTTTATTGAGAAAACCATTTTCTTGGTGTTTCAAAATTTTGCAATAATTTTTTCTATGTAATGTTTTT
This sequence comes from Quercus suber, assembly GCF_002906115.3. NCBI lineage: Eukaryota > Viridiplantae > Streptophyta > Magnoliopsida > Fagales > Fagaceae > Quercus > Quercus suber. The sequence continues at coordinate 3,679 of NW_027070355.1, forward strand.
GTTCTATAAAATTTAGTCCATTGTTTGCTCCAATTTTTTCAATATTGATACTTAGCAATTAGCAAGTTCCAAGGATATTATATTTTTTTTGAATTATGTTATTTTATTTTTGTTAAACTATGTTGTTTTGAATTTGGTTTGAAGATGCACTTCTTTTGGAGTGTAAAGAATTTATTTCTAGATGAATGTTATATTTTTGTTGAGCTATATTGTTTTGAATGTGGGTTGAAGACTTGAAGTGTATGCATTGCTTTTGGGATGTAAAAAAAATTATTTCTAGATGGATGCTATATTTAATATTATGTAAGTTGAAATGAGTTGTATTACATTCGTGTCAACGCAACACGACTCGTTTATTAAGCATGTCAAATGGGTTGGGTCAAGTCAACCTGCCTTATTAATAGGTCGGGTTAAGCTTAAAGAATCATGACATAATTATTAAATGAGTTGGGTTAGGGTTAAGCCATTTAGTTGAATACCCTTACCTCGACACGACACGAACCCGATACGCTAATCCAAATTAACACCCCTACCTATAGATTGCCTAAAGAATACTTTGTCTACCAGTAGTTTAAAAATTGGCACTTTATTCACCTAAGGTTAGCCCCGTTTTCTCCGTTATCCATCTTTGTTAAAAACAATGATAAATTTGTATTTTTGTTATCATTTTATATCTCTCTCCTATCAAAACACAAAAAACTAAAAATAAGGGAAAAAGAAGATCAAAAGGCTAGGTTTTGTAAAAATTAAAATCTAACTTTTATATATTCTTCCTATCAAAATATAAAGAACTAAAAATACAGGAGAAAGAATATCAAAAAGCTAGGTTTTGTAAAAATTAAAACCTAACTTTTACGTATTTTTTTTCATGCATCAACTTTTTTATGTTTTCTTCTCATGTTTACTAAAATTTTATCATTATCTTAATTTGTAGGGTTAGGATTTGTGGCCCAAGCCCAAGACAATGAATTTGTAGAGAATGGGTAAAAGAGCTAAGCTGATTATGGAATCGACAACAATTAATCACAACCTTCAAGCATAAACCAACATGAATTTACACGTAAAGAATTGGTGTCCGAAGAGGTATATTATTGATTATGTGGTGAATACAGATCTTAGGATTACAATAAAGCTTTTTTGTTTTCTTCTCCCTGCTCCCTCTCTTTTCTCAGGAGCTTCTTTCCTTTATATAACCTCCCTTCTCCTTATCTCCATCGTCCACTTATACCTCATCCGTGAGCCTACTTGAGTATATGTCATGTCAAGCATCTTTTTTAGCTCTGAGTGAGTGCCGGTAGGTGAGGATACACTGTTCAGAGGTCTTCTCTACATAAATGCGGCCAGAGAAGTTGCTGTAGTGCCTTAAATGCGGTGGTAGCAGCTTTTCCTTTAGATATTTCCTTATTCTTATCTTTTCTAGATATACCCAGAGCTTATCTTGATCAAGAAGATTATTTTGACCTTTTATATATTCAATTGATCCATACTATTCGCGTCAGAGGAGTATAACCTCTTCGAACAGAAGGCGATCTCTTCGGATTGTAATCACTTTTCTTTCTGGGGGTCCCTCTTCCAGATGGGCCTTGCCCTTACCTCTTATTCTCTTCGGACACACAGTAACCCTTACATGGGGCTCTAGGCCCACTATGTTAGATTGGGCATTTTTCCCCCCACAATAGCCCCTCAAAATTTTAATTTTTTCCTCGCATCCGAGGAGAAAGAATAAGATTTTGAATTGCCACGTAAGGAAAAAGAAATAAAAATAAACAAGTTTAAAAGAGAGAACTCGTAAATACCGCAGTTTACACGTGCGCGGGCATAGAGACAAGCGCTTCATTATTGCCGTTGTCAGTTCCGTATTCCCAAAGCGTTGTATTAATTACTCCAGGCAGCATTTTGTCTTTTGCATCCAACGGTGGGTTGTTGATCCAACGGACAGGGTTCTTCTTCGGGATTTGGATGGGATGAATTACACCCTTTCACCTGTCCCCGTATATAAACCCTCAGAAGAGGTTATTTTTCTTTACTTTACGCATCCTCAGAATACCCAGTGAGCTCATTCATTCAAAACCCTTCAAGCTTCTTCGATTTTCTGTCTTCTTTCCTTCCAGGATCTACCAAGAGTCCATTTCGAGTCCAGGGATTGTTCTCCACTCTTGTCTGTGTAAGTTTTGACGTCTTTTGGTCCTTTATTTTCTTCTCGGCTAGTATTTTCTACCTTCGAAACCCGTTTCCTGGCCACTGCTTCAATCATTCTCTAAAAATGGGTAAATTTCAACATCTCGTCGATAGTCCGGCGTTGATAGAGGAATTTAAGCGAAATTATGGCATATCGCGGGGGGTGAATCTGAGATATTGCCCTCTGGAACGGATACTAACAGCCCGAAGAGAGGGAGAGGTCGTTATCCCAATGATAGCCTTCATCGAAGGGGGAATGACCCTCCCAATGGGTTCCATCACCTTGAACTACCTTCGCAACCATAGGCTCTCTCCTCAGCAGTGCGCGCCCGACACCTTTAGGATACTAGGAGCTATCGATGCCTTGAACCAACAACTAGGATTAGGGCTGACCTGGCATGACCTGGTATATATGTATGAGTGTCATAGCCAAAAAGGGGCGGGATACTACCTTAAATCCCGATCCGATATCGTTAGATTGTTCTCCTGCCTTCTCAAATCAAATAAAGGGATAAAAGACGACTATTTAATCGTCTCGGGCGCATGGCATGGCGGTCTACATTGTCCGACCGAGCTAGAAGAGTCAGGTGTGACTTCTTAGGCTTAGGATTTCTAACAATAGTCTTAGAATCTTCATTCTTCATAACCTGTTTTTTATGCCGTCATATTTCCATCTTCTGACCGGGTTTGTTTGTTTGTTTGTTTTTTTTTTTTTTTTTTTTTTTTTTTTTTTTTTTTTTTTTTTTTTTTTNTATTATTTATTGATCAGTTTCCCATACATTCCATGACTCGTTTCAAACCCTCTCCTCTATTATATAGCCACTCTCACTCTCATCTCTACCGTCCACGTGCTCCCCATCCATGAACTTGCTCAAGTACCTGTTACGTCAGGCAGCTTCTTTTCATCTCTGTGTGAGTGGCGGTAGGTTATGAAGCACTGTTCAGAGGTCTTCTCCACATAAATGCGGCCAGAAAAGCTGTTGCAATGCATTGAATACGGTGGCAGCAGCCTTTCCCTCAGATATTTCCTCATCCTTATCGTTCCTGAGTATGTTTTGAGCTTATCTTGATCAGGTGGAGTCCTCGGACAATCAATCAGGCTTTTCCCCTACTCAGTTAGTCTCCGATATCATATCAAAGTAAAATATCTTCCTCGGACAGGTGATGTCCTCCTCGGACTGGAGATATCATCCTCGGACAGCGTTGATTCTCTACAGGAGGATTCCGCTTCACTCTGGGCCCTGCACTCTCCGCATCTTCATCTTCGGATGTGAAACAGTCCTCTCCTGGGTATTCGGCCCATTAACTTGGGCCTGACCCCCTTATCCCCCACATATATATATTGAAATTCTACTGTTAAATTACATGTTCTATATGTTCTTAACATTCATACTAATTTTCTTGCCAATCAGTTGTTATTTAGAATTCGATCCATAAACTCATATTTTATTCATTATTTTAAACTACAAAACCTTGAATTTAAACAATTAATTGATGATAAGAATATTTTTATTTAATCATTTTGAAATTTTACAAGCAAGGAGAATGTATGAAGATAATGTAATCCAATAGAGGATTTGTTAAACTTCGCATTTAATTAAAAAATATTATGTGGTGTAATATTATTTAAAGTTACATCAGGTATAACTTGAACCCAACTCATATATATATATGAGTTCAAGTTACACCTAATGTAATTCCATAAAATTAATACATTTTTAGACTATCTCAATCTATGAGATCTAATGGCTAAAAATAGTCAACTATCACATCAGCAAAAAAATTTTAAGCGTTTTTTTTTTTTTTCCCCTTATTTTTTACAACTAATGAGATGATACATAAGCCCAAAGGGTCAGATAATGTGGATCGAGTTTAGCAATTATAGTGACCTCATTTGAGCCCGTAGCTGTGTCAAAGTTTATTCTAAATCCATCCCTTCGGGGTAAGGGTCCGGACAGCCAGGTAATCAATTAAAAAATAAATAAATAAATAAAAACAAAGAATCTTAGAGGATGAAACATCGCTTTCTTAAAGACTATATTGTCCCTTGAATTAGTCACTGAGTCTGCTAATAAGCAAGGCAAGTCGTATTTAGGAAACAACTAAGTCATGATTTTACACCTGGCAAACTTGAAGAATCCTATGCATCTCTATCTATAGTGTGCAAAATTTATAATAAAAAAAAAAAAACTCAATAAGAATGTTTATTTACAAACAATGAACGGTTAGCAATGAAGAGACATCTACAAAATGTCACTTGTGTTGGGACAAACACATTCTAAAGCATTGTCTTGGTTATTAATGGTCATTAAGTAGTTTTGTTCAGCCATCGATCTGCGCCGACTGGCTGGACTGCCACCAAGTTGATCGCGCCACTGGAAGAAGTTATTGACAGCGCACGGTTTAGCAATTGGCAGCACCAACCTTTTATTTTGATTGTCATTCAGTATGGTTATGTGTGTGTATGTATATATATGGAAAAATTAATGGATATTTTAAGGGTATTGATTTAAGAAATATATTTAGAAACTTTTTATAGGAAAATAAAAAAGTAACTGATTTTTTTAGTAGTTTTTTATATTTCCTATAAAATTGATATAAAAACTTTCTTAAAAATAATTCATTAATAAATGTCTTAAGAGCACCCATTAATCGGATCCATATAATATTTAGATCTTACCATCGTGCATCCTTGGTGTGGTGGTCACTTCACAAGTATAAATGCTTGTGGGGTGTGGGGGGGCAAAGGCCGAGATTCAAGTTTTCAGGAGAGAGCTTCACACATAGATACACTTAGATTAGGCTAGAGTATAAATTATATCTTATATGAAATATATATATATATAGATCTTAGGTCTCTCTCTCTCTCCTGCTATGATGCTTGGTGGCAATAAACTACCACACCAACAAAAATCACCACCGATATTGTTGAAGAACTATTTCAACGATATGACGACAGTCTACGTTTTTAGGATACCAATGAATCCAATGTGCATGGCCCAAAAACACGAATCCTCACCACGAGGGGGTTGTGTGCTAGTGGATAATTTTTTCTTTTGTGTTGATGAGTATGTTGTTCATAGTGATGAGAGTTGGCGTTTTGTGGTTGAAAAATATGTTGTGCATCACCTTGCATGAATCTTTTAGAGGGAATTTGCAGACTAATAGTGTGAGGGGGTTGTATATAGTAAGTTAACTAAAATTCGAAAGGATAATGGAAAATAGCATCTCGAGTTTTTAAAACTTGAGATCGATGACGAAAATCGACGCTTTCAAACTCGAGTTCTACTACTGCCGTGTACCAATTTAGCCACATAGATCTTGAGTCTATAAGACTCAAGTTCTAAAAACCAAAACCGAGTCTTACAAACTCGATTTTTGTTGGACTTCAAGAAAAACAAAACCAGAAGAACGCAGTGCTGAAGAAGACAATCTGGTGCTGGTGGACAATCTGATCTTCTGCAACTGGGTGGACGAAGAGATGAAGAACAGAGCAAGAGCGCTGGAGCTCCAATTGGACGCGATCTGGTGCTGGTGGTCTTCTTCTTCTTTTTTTCTTCTTCTCCGTGTTTTCTTCTTTTATTTTTTCCTTTTCTCCGTGGATCTGTTCGTCTTAATGTACGAGTACCCACTGGAACTCAAGTCTCTAAGAGTCGAGTTCCACATGGAATTTTCGTCCACATCACTAAGTCAGAAGTCTAGAACTCGAGTTTTTAAAACTCAATTTACTATTGAACTCGAGTTTTTAAAACTAGAGATGCTAGTTTTCCACTTTCTTTCCCGGCTGGTCAATTAACAAAATTCTTCTAATAATAAAGTTAAATGGAAAAAAAATTCAATCTTTTAACTATGAAGTTTGTGTTTAGTTATAAGAGTAGATTTTTTAAAATAAAATAAAATTTCTTAATTTTTTTTATAAAAATTATCTCCTTTTTATTAAGACTTAAAACCAAAAAAAAAAAAATCAAAATCAAAATTATGTTGTTTTGGGCATGCAACATCACCCACTTAACCCAAGTGCACATAATGACCGAATTGATATGAAATGAAAGTTGAGGGAAGAATTTTTTATTTATTTTTAAAAGGACAAAAATTAAAACAGACCAAATTTCAAGAGTTGAGATCTTTTTAGTGAAAAATTGCTCGTAAAGAATGTTCCAACTGTCGAGTGTTGAGATCTTTTTGTTGCCAATAGTAGGCCCAATACTAGCGTTTGATAAGTCAATGGCTAGATTTGAACTGTTTGAGATAATCGGTCTAAAGCATGAGAAATTATTAGATCTGTTGGGGTGATTGCTGAAGTGATCTTTTTGGTACTTTTAACCAATAAAATGTTGTTATTTATGCAAATATGGTATTACTTAGTGATTTTTTGTTTTCAATTCTTGCATTGATTAAGAATCTAACTCACACATTTATATGAGTGGCATTATTTCATTGATTAGGATGACCACTTAATTGATCCTCTCGGTGGACCTAAAAATTTCTTCTAAAACACATACCAATGGATCACTTTTATTAACCACTACCGATATAGTTTCCTTTATACAATAAAATAATCCAATGAGTGTGGGAAGGGAAGTAGAATAATAATGTAAATTAATAAAAGAGGAATATAAATCTTCTGTATAATTTCTTTATGTTTTATTTTATATTTCATTAATCACAACTTTATCATATATATATATATATATTTGACTTTCCTTATAAAATAATCAATGTTTAAAAGGGAAAAAAATCAAACACATGCTATATTGTAATTGATAGAACATAAAAGTGGTATAAAAAATTTGTATTCATAAAAAAATATTCTTTCATGAAAATAATTAGACTATAAAGCATAGGACAAAGTTTAGCTACAACCCCCACTAAAACAAACTAAGAGCATTAGTATACGGGATGCCAAAAAAGTTATATTTTACAACCTAAAAACCTACTTTATCTATTTTACAATCTCAGTTTACAACTCTCCTAACATCTCAACTTCTATTTTTACAAACAACTCATTAAAATAATATAAAATATACCAACAAATAATATTAAAAATTATTATCTCTTCTAAAACATCAAACACCCAGAAACATACTAGCACCACCGATCATCGAACACCAAACTCAACCACCCAGAAACATCAAACACCACCACCACGACCACCACCTCTGAAACTCCATTAAAACACCAAACCAAAACCCTAAACCCACCATTGTAACACCAAACCCACAGCAACGGCAACCACCAATAGCAATGGCAACCTATCAACGACAACCCATCACCTGCAACCAGTAACAGCAATGGCAACCCACAACAACACCACCGAAACACCCATCTACAGTAGCACCACTGAGAAACACTCCAACAAAAACCCAAGCGCCAAAATACTCAAATCTGAACATTGATTCATCACCGGAAATACACAAAAAATCCAAATCTAAACACACAAGATCCACGGTGAGCAAAACCACCTACCCATGGCGGCACACAATCCCACGGCGAATAAAACCACCCATGCCAACCCATAGCCACCCACAATCCCAGTGACCCCCGCCGATCTAAAGCCACCGTGAGAGGAAGAGAGTAGAAAGCGTGAGAGAAGGGGATAGAAAAAAGAAAAAAAAAATAAAAAGAAGAGAGAGGTAGAGGAGTTTGCACTCTGAGTGAGAGGAAGAGAATAAAAAGTTATAAATTTTTTACATCCTTATGAACAGTAGGTTGCAAATATGCAATTTTACTGTAATTGAGATGGAAAACTTTTTGGGTTTGCATACCCGGATGTGGAATGAATTGAAGGGTTCAGTTAGTGAAATAGCAACTGAGGGGTGTTTACACCCTCAATGCTAGTGCTCTAACATGGTTACATATTTTGAAAGTCTATCGGTTGGATTGCATGTTCTTTATGTTTTTAACACGCATGTCAAATTTCGTGTCAATCGAATGTTATTTATTATTCAATTTGTAAACTTATTTTTTATGCATAATTTTAAATTACAAAAACTTAAAATTTAAATATTTGATTGATGATATAATTATTGATATTTAAATTTCAAAAAAAAATTTGCAAGCATAAAGTGCATAAGAAGAAAACGTTTGTAACCAAACTTTATCCTTAAGATATAAAGAGAGATGTATAGTAACTTAGTAAGGTCAAATAAATATATGAAAAAAATGCCAAAATAAGTTCATACAGTATTAAATCCAAGTCAATAAATAAATTTGGTTGCATCAAACAAAGATATCTAATGATACATAAAGAAAGTATACGAAACAATCCACATTTTCTGTGAAAAACCATGTCCCAGAAATGCTTAATGTGAAAAACGAAACTTGTATGTTGGAAATTAATGGATGTTGAGAATTTGGTAGGGGACGAGTTACAGCCCATTGCTTCCTGCTTGCTTTTACTTTTAATTAGATGTAAATTTTGACAAATCTATAGTTAAATTACATTATTTACGTATATTTTCTATGCTTGTAATATTTAAAGACGATTAAAGATCAATGGTCATAACATTCAATTAATATAAAAATTGGCATGAATGTTAAAAATATATAAAACATATTATTCAGCAGTGAGATTTTTAAAATATTTATTTAATTTTTTATTTGCACTATACTGTACAGGCTTATCAAAATATATATTCAAAAAGATATGGACGAAGCCCAAATGTAAGGACCAATCCCATATATAAATTCAATGTAGGAACATTGAGAGAGCTGAGTCACAAATAATCCTATGGGTCCCATTCAGGGGCAGAACAAAAATATTCGTTTGGGGAGGCTAAAAACTATCAAACTGATTCACAATGCAAGAAAAATGCTAAATATTATATATATATATATACATATTTTCGTGTATTAGTTTGGTCAAATTAACCTAAAAATAACTACAGTAGCAGAAGATTTTTGTGAGACACTTTTAATCAGTGTAATTTATTATTAATACTTAAAAGCACTAACAAAATTAAAATGACTGATTGAGCATCTAATGGATAGAAAATAGCCGTTGTAAGACTCACGGAAAATGGGAATGAAAAATAAAATGTTTTTAGGTAAGCCAAATTAATGGCTTCATTACATGAGGTCGGTAGGTATAGTTTCAACAGTAAAAGATTCTATAATGGTAAAATTGTAGAAGTAAATGGATGCTAAGTTCATAGGAGGCTAATTTGTTTGGATGTTTGTTTGTGTTTTTTTTTTTTTTTTTTTTTTTTTTTTTTGCTAAACAAGACAAATTGTCAAACCGATTAGTCTTCACACTTGAAATTTTATTTTATTTTTGCATCACATACCTAACATGGGCTCAAGGGGCTTGCAAATAGCTAAACACTGCCAAATCATTTCTAATACTTCCCATTGAGCTCAAAATAGGTGAAGGTGTCAACTGACTCAACTCCCACAATGTTCCCACATTGAATTTATATAGAAGATTGGTCCTTACATTTGGGCTTTGTCTTTATTTTTTGAATAAGTATTTTGATAAGCCTGTTTAGTATAGTGAATATATATATACACACATATTAGCCTCATTACATGTGCAATTTATAATACTTTCCATTGAGGTCAAAATAAGGGAAAGTGTTAACTGACTCAACTCCCACAATGTTCCCACATTGAATTTATATATGGGATTGGTCCTTACATTTGGGCTTCATCTATATTTTTTTGAATAAGTATTTTGATAAGCTTGTTTAGTATAGCGCATATATATATATATATGTATGTATGTATATGTATACATACACACATATTAGCATCATTACAAGCGCTTTGCGTGTGATGAGGCTCTTTTTTATTTTTTATTTTGGGTTTAGTGAAATAATGTTTAAAAGTGAATAAAGTTTGAAAGCCTAAAACTTAGGAATATTTTAAAAAATAATAAATTATTATTTTTAACCAATTTGTGTTTTTAAATTTAAAATTATTTAACTAAAAGATTGGAGTATTTTAGAACACTTAAAAATTTGTATGAAGATATTTTTGTACACAAAATGATGAAACCCAAACAAAAAATCTTGTTATTAATAATGTGTGTGTGTGTGTGTATATATTTATATATATGGTTGGGTTCAAGTTACACATGGTGTAACTCTAAGTAATGTTATACCACTCAATATTTTTTAATTCGATGTAAATTTTGACAAATCCATTATTAAATTACATTATCTTTGTATATTCTCCATGATTGCAAAATTTTAAGGTGATCAAAGATTAATAGTCATTTGAACAATCAATTGTTTAAATTCAAGTTTTTGTAGTTTTAAATAATGCATAAAAAAGTTTGAAAGCCTAAAAATAAGGAACATTTTACAAAATAGTAAATTACTTTTTTAACTAATTTGTGTTTTTAAATTTAAAACTATTTAACTAAAAGATAGGGGTATTTTAGAGCATTTAAAAATTTGTGTGAGGATATTTTTGTACACAAAATGATGAAACCCAAACAAAAAATCATGTTATTAATAGTGTGTATATATATAGTTGGGTTCAAGTTACACCTGGTGTAACTCTAAGTAATGTTACACTACTCAATATTTTTTAATTCGATGTAAATTTTGACAAATCCACCATTGGATTATATTATCATTGTATATTCTCCATGCTTGCAAAATTTCAAGGTGATTAAACATTAATAGCCATGTCAATAATCAATTGTTTAAATTCGAGTTTTTGTAGTTTAAAATAATGCATAAAAAATGAGTTATGCGTCGAACAGTAAATAATATCCAATTGACATAAATGTTAAGAATATATAGAATATGTAATTTCAATGATGAAATTTTCAAAATATAAATTCTATAACAAGTTATTAGATGGTTCTCTTGTTTGTTCTTAGAGTAAGTTGAAGTTAACACCAAGTGCCAACTGTGACATCCAGCTCTAGAACTTACCATCTAATGAGCTATGTACCACTCAACACATAGCCACATCATTTGACAATGGTACTTGCTAGAGTATCGGGTGTTCTTACTTATCATAATCAAAATCACTCATCATCTGACTATGATCTTGAATAATTCTCATTTTGTAGCTCAAATTACTGTATTTAAACTTTGACACCATATCAGATAAAGCACAATATGTATGTTATGTTTGTAGACAACTCTATTTTTATAATTGTGGATGGTTACACTACTATGCAAGGTAGTGGTTGAGCTTTTATTTTGATGATATTGTATAATTTTGTTAAGTGCAGATAAGTATGCTTGGGGATTATGTGCATATGGAGGTGGCCACATGTTTGAACATTGCTAGGACTAAACAAAATAGATGGTTTTATCAATGTATGCCACATTTTGAAACAACTATTATGAATGGTTACTGATTTATATGTGCAGGTTTCGAAATTGAACATTTTTTCACTTGCTTTTGTTGTATAGAACCACAAAAATAGTTTCATATGGACCATAGAATAACCAGTCATTTTTTAGACAAATACAATATTCCGTTGAGCACACGTATACATGATGCAAGTAAATCATATTCAATACCTCATAAGGGATAGCAAGGGTGGATTATTTGTTATTGTGCATTTGTAATTTCTCTAACATTATGTCTTTTTAGAAAAATACATTATTTCAGAGATACATAGTGAAAAAATACATTCCAAATTCCAGCACACAAACGGCATAAATAAGAAATTTAAGAATATTTATCCGCAATCTCTTGGAGACATGAGCACAGCTCCTTTGGTTTAGAAAACATGACCGTGTGATCAGAACCAATTATCACATTCACTTCATCTATTGGATTATTCTCGATCATCCACCTTTGAAAATCCTCCTTTACAACATTGTCTTGGTCACACACAATATAAACTCTACAAACAGACCCATATTTCTCCTAGGTTAGTTCTGCATATTTTAACAACAATGCATCGTCACCATAAAGACGGAAAGGTCTCACCAAAGACATGGATAGCGTCAAATCCTAGTTCAGTTCATCATTAATCATTGTTAAGTAATTTCAATATATATATATATATATATAAGCTAATTGTTTAAGAATTTGAAACTTATACGAGTTGTTAAATTGATGATTGCATGCCTGACTAACTTTTCTGATTTTTCTTTCTAATGTTTTCTTCCTAATCAACGTGTGACAATGTTGAATAAATATGAGGTTAAAGAAAAGTATAAACTCTATATCTTACCTTAGGTGGGGAGAGCTAGTATAACTTGGTTGACATGAAATTGGACCGAAATAGTGATGAGGTTGGTGGGTTGTTGGGCCCTAGATCCAATGTGAATTGTGAGTCCATGAACGAATCCAACCTCCGAAAGAACTACATATAACCAAATATATCATTATGCACATTTGGGAGCTAGTATAGGAAAGAGCAGTGACCACTAACTCGATGAGGGATTTGGAGCTCCTTTGATTGTCCTAAATTTGAGAGAGGCAAATTGGAAATCCATGATCTAAACATTATCGAATTCACAGTAAAACATGTAATAATTTCATTTACCTTTTCAGCTAATCTTTTCATGGTACATTCCTATGATACTATCCCTAAAAGGTGTATCCTCCATAAGGTCACATCACATACCCAAGCTCGACAGTTTTGTTTATGATAAAAAACGGTCAAAGTCTATTCTCAATAGTTTCAAGTCCTTTAACATCATCACTGCACACTTTTAGCACGATGGTTACTCCACAAGTGTATAAATACTTGTAGGGTGTGAGGAGTAAGGGCTGTGGTTCAAGTCTCTAGATTATGCTACATTAGAATTTTTATCTTGTATCCAAAAAAAAAAAAAAAAAAGGTCCTATAACATCCCAAGTATATATAACTGTTGTTAATAGATTGAGATTTGGTGCAATTGCACCATGCGATTACCCCTCTCTTCTCTTACAAAATTTTTTACCACACCCACTTTTTAATTTTAACTTTATTTATTCAATGGTTGAGATTGAAAGTTGGCTTTTCCAATTCTCAATCTCAACCTGATCTCAATCTGTTGTTGATTGCCTTTTAGCGCGATGGTTACTCCACAAGTGTATAGGTACTTGTAGGGTGTGGTGAGTAAGGGCTGGGGTTCAAGTCTCTAGATTAGGCTAAATTAGAATTTTTATCTTGTATATATATATATATATATATAAGGTCCTATAACATCCCAAGTATATATAACTGTTGTTAATAGATTGAGATTTGGTGTAATTGCACCATGCGATTACCCCTCTCTTCTCACAAATTTTTTTACCACACCCACTTTTTAACTTTAACTTTTTAACAAATTTTTACTTTATTTTATTCAATGATTGAGATTGAAAGTTACCTTTTCCAACTCTCAATCTCAACCTGATCTTAATTTGTTGTTGATCACCAAGCCCCATCCCATAACTTCTATGACTTGATGTGTGGTAAAGAAACCTGGTAACCACATTGAACCAATGGTCAACAATAACTTAAAACCATTGCGAAGTGGGGCATGAATTCAAGGATTGAGATTTGGTAGCTATTGCACCATGCAAAACCACTTTTAAGGGTTAAAATTGAAACTTGATAAGTTCACTTTAAATCTTAATCCTTGAATCAAAAATATTTTTAACCTTTTAAATTTTTATCTTTTTTTATACCTTGATACCTTTAACCCAAGGGTGTAGCCAGAAAAATTTACTAGAGGTGGCCAAATTGTAGTATTAATACAATAACTATAATTCATAAATTTATTAAGTACAAAATTATCATCTTTGATATATCACAATATTCTTAAACATTAATAAACAAGCAAAAATTGTTTAGTTTGCTGTAAACACTATACAAAAATATCCTTACACCAAAAAAAAAAAAAAAGAGTCTTGTTTTGACAAGTTTTCATACTCATTGTATATTATCATATAGCAAGAATAACGATAAAAGAATGATGATGATTTTGAGAGAGAGAGAGAGAGAGAGAGAGAGAGAGAGAGAGAGAGAGAGAGAGAGAGAGAGAGAGAGAGAGAGAGAGAGAGAGAGAGAGAGAGAGAGAGAGAGAGAGAGAAGAAAAATCCCACTTGCAAATTCATTTCAGCAAAGCGTCAAAGAGGTGATGCTGCATCCGGACAAAAATTTGATTAATGGTCAGATTTTTTGTTATAGGTAAAATGAGTTAGTTTTAGTTATGTCGAGATGATATTTGTTGGGGAAAAATGGCTAAATAATCATAATTTTTAAACTATTTAGTTAAACAACTCCCTTCTCAAACTACGTAGTAAGATACGACTGTTTTGGTACTTGACATTACTGACGTCATCAAGTTCTTGGCAGAACTCGAAATTAGCAATGTCAAGTTCTAAGTATATTTTGCCACTTAAATATTTTTGAAAATTTTTTATAGAACTCGACATTAGAAATGTCGAATTTCACTTAAAAATATGCATAGAACTCAACATTACTAAATTGTTAAAAATGTGTATAGAACTCAACCTCAGTGATGTCGAGTTCCAAAATAGTGGTATTTTGCTAGATAGTTTTAAAAAATAGTTATTTGGTTACATAGTTTAAAAATTAAGGTTATTTAGCCATTTTCCCCCATAGTTGTTGCATTGAGAAGAAAGAGAATGGGGCAATATGGGCTGGCAAAGGCAGTAGCTGTAGTTAAGGCCGTCCACAGGTTGGTCCAGGTCAGGTTTGTACCCAACTCGAAACTAACCTGACCACTTCGGGTTTCCCATGCCTAGACCTGTTGCCGACTGGTGAAAGGAGTTGGTTCGGGTGGTTGGATTTTCACTAGGTACCAATCAGTCCTCGGTTGGTTTCAAGTTCTGAGAAATTTTGCTGGATTTTGCCGAAAGCTGCCGGATCTGGCGAGACCTAGCCGGATCTTAACGAGATCTCGACGAATCTCGAAGAGATCAAGCCAAATCTCATGAGATTTGGCTTGATCTCAATGAGATCTCGGCATATCTCGAAGAGATCAGGCCAAATTTGGACGAGATCTCGCCTGATCTCTTTGAGTTCAAGCTAGATCTTGACAGATTGGACAGAAAACATCAATGAACCACTATTATTGATGGTGAATGGCGACTTTCTAGTCTGTAGACTATTGGGTTGGTTGAAGATTGGTTTCTTAGCCTCAGACCTGCCAACCGACCCGCTGTTTTCAGGTTCAGGGGGCAAAAATCCGTCGCCAATCGTCACCGGTATTGGGTCGACTGGTTCTAATGCCAAATCGGACGGGTTGGGCAGGTGGGTCGGTTCTCAGTTTTGTTTGGACACCCCTAGCCGTAGTGCTAAGGAAAATTAATTTCCATAGGTAGCTTCCGTGAGTGTTTTTTTTTTTTTTTTGGAGATAAGATAGGAAAACATAAAGTGAATTTTGTGTCATTAATGATGCTAGAGTGAGTTATTGCCCATTGGATTGAGTATAAAAATTTCTTTTGGGCAATTGGGGAGTCTAACAATTAGTCATGTACAACTAGAAATCTTAAGAAGAATTAGGGGCCGTTTATAATCTTTTAGACACCTAGTAAGTTACCCGTGCGATGCATGTATAATATTGTAATGTTTTATGTTAGATGGTTTTGGAGAATGTTATATATATATATATATTATAGTATAATTGTTATAGAACTTTATTAGTACTGAGTTCATCATAAAAAAGAAAAAGTTATAAATTGCACACGCACACATATCTATTATAATTATTCATTTGAAGTAATGAGAAAAAAAAAAAAAAAATAGAGGTGGCCACATGTTAAAAAAAAAGGTATTTGTTCAGCTTTTATTTTGATGATATTGTATAATTTTGTTAAGTTCAGATAAGTATGGTCGGGGATTATGTGCATATGGAGGTGGCCACATGTTTAAACATGGCTAGGAGTAAACAAAATAGATGGTTTTATCAATGTTCATTGTGGAAGGTATGCCACATTTTGCCACAACTATTATGAATGGTTACTGATTTATATGTGCAGGTTTTGAAATTGGGCATTTTTTCACTTGCTTTAATTTTTTATACAGAACCACAAAAATATATAGTATCATTTGGGCAAAGAATTATCAGTCACTTTTAAGACACATACAACATTGCATTATGCACACATACACATGATGCAAGTAAATCACATTCAATACCTCAAAAGGAATAGCAAGAGTGGATATTATATATGTTATTGCGCATTTGTAATAATTTCACTGACATTATGTTTTTTTTAGAAAAATATATTATGGAAGATGCTTATTACACACAGAATAATTGATTTTACCAATACATTATATCAGATACATTGTGAAGAATATATTCGGAAGTCTAACACAAATATGGCATAAATAAAAAATTTAAGAATATTTCTCCACAATCTCTTGGAGACATACGCACAGCTCCTTCGGTTTAGAAAACATAACCATGTGATCAGAACCAGTTATCACCTTCACTTCATCTGTTGGATTTTTCTCGATCATCCACCTTTGAAAATCCTCCTTTATAGCACTGTCTTGGTCACACACAATATAAACTCTATGAACAGACCCATATTTCTCCTTGGTTAGTTCTGCTTCTTTTAACGACAATGCATCATGACCATAAAGACGAAAAGGTCTCACCAACGACATAGCAAGCGTCAAATCCTAGTTCAGTTCATCATTGATCATTATTAAATAAATTATATATATATATATATATATATATAAGCCTAAGATAGATGGACACTTCATTTGGGGTATCATACTCATGTTGTAGCTGTGTCATACATATGGTGTAACAGTGTTCTATCTGCTGTATCATGTTATAATTTTTCAAAAATTGTTTGTGTCACTATATCCTATGTATGTTCGTGTTCATGTCCTTGCATCCTAGATACTAACTAATTTATTAAGAAATTGAAACTCATACATGCTGTTAACTTGATGGTTGCATGCCTAACTAACTTTTCTGATTTTTTTTTATTGTTATAATGCTTTCTTCCTAATCAACGTGTGACAATGTTGAATAACTATGAGGTTAAAGGAAAGTGTCAACTCTAAATTCTTACCTCAGGTGGGGAGAGCTGGTAATACTTGGATGCCATCAAATTGGGCCCTAATAGCCCTGTGGTTGGTGGGTTGTTGGGCCCTTGATCAAATGTGAATTGTGAGTCCATGAGCGAATCCATTCTCCGAAAGAACTACATATAACCAAAGATATCATTATGCACATTTGAGAACTAGTATGGGAATGAGGAGTGATCATTAATCAATGAGGGATTTAAAGCCCCTTTGATTGTTAGAACTTGAGAGAAGCAAATTGGAAACCATGATCTAAACAAAATCTAATTCACACCAAAACATCTAATAATTTCATTTACCTTTTCAGTTAAACTTTTCATGGTACATTCCTATGATACTATCCCTCATAGGTGTATCCTCATTCATCCATAAGGTCACATCACATACCCAAGCTCAACGGTTGAGTTATTAGTTTATAATAAAAAACAATTAATGTTTATTCTCTATAGTTTCAACTTTCAAGTCCTTTAACATCCCAAGTAAATATAACGATTGTCAATCACTAGGACTCATCCCATAACTTCTATGACTTGATATGTGGTAAAGAAACCTGATAACCACACTGAACCAGTGGTTGATAGTGACTTAAATCCATCGTGAAGTGGGGCATGAAACTAGTATATCTATAAGATAAAATAAAAAATTCACCCCTGCTTTTAGCTCTTACAATTCAATTATGCTATTACACCAAATTCAAATCCTACGAAATAACTAGCAAAACAAGTGGAGGATACAAATTCCAATAAACTTTAGTGATATTGCAAATAAGAGCACATTTGTTTCAACGCAAAATGTTTAATGATCAAAAAATGTTTTGATTTTTGGTGTTTAGTCTGAATGGAAAATTACTAATGAACCAGCCATAGATCTTACTATGAACTACTCGTATATCTAGAAAAAAAATGATCGAGTAAGAAAGAGAGTCTTCCCAATCACCAATCTCATTGTGAACTAGTCGCAAATCTTAAAAAATAAAAAAGAAAAAAAGAAAAGAAAAAGATGATTAACAAGAGGGAGAATCTTCCTGATCGTAGATCTCACCACACCATGCAAAGCTTCGACACCATCAAAACGATGTTGTCAAGGCAAGCTCCAAATCTTCTTAGGTCTCTATATGTTAAGGCATGGGGTGGTTGGGGGCGGTGGCCATGATGAAGAGGAGTGTGGTGATTATGGTGGGTGGAAAATTTGAAGAGGGAGGAGGTCTCCAATTTAGAAGCTTTGGGGTGTAAATTGTTTTACACCATTTTTAGTCATGCCAAACACCTGGGAAAAAAAAAGGAAATAATTTCCAAAAGATATTTTATGTTGAACTAGTGTAGCCTTAAAATCATCTTTTTTTTTTGAGGGGTGGTGTAAGGAATGATCCAACATTTGAAACTCTCGTTGCATATATGCAATATTTGTGGTCGCGTTTATATATATATATATATCACAATGAATTTACATATGCAAATTATTAACATTTTAAAAAAACAGAGCATTATGCAAGCCAAATATACATTATTGACAAGTGCATTCTTTTTTCTTTTCTTTTTTTTCCCCCCCAAAAAACGAGCATTATAATCACTCATAATTGGGCTTTTTTTTATATTATTTTTTTTTAACTTGTGTTCTTAAGGACACTTATTGATAAGACTCTTATTTAATAAAAGAAAAAAAAAATCACAACTTTTTAATGTTGAGGTGACATATTGTGAGTGTGCAGTAAAAGAGATTTTCATTTTACCCTAAGTTTAGATAGAAGAAGCGGAAGAGATGAACAAAGAGAACACTCAAATATGCTTCAAGTTAATATATTATGACTTCTAATCATTTAATAATAATAATACATTCTTCTCTCTCTCAAATCTATATATATATATATATATAGCCAAAGTTCGGAGAAAATCCAATTATATTTTAATTAGATTCTCAATTTTGTGTCACGTGTTCTATTTAATTTTTAATTTTGTGCCAAATGAATTATTGAGTGTAAAAATCGAAGAGTCCAAATCCAATTAGATTTTAAATTGAATTTCAATTAAAGTCCAATTTTCTGCCACATTTTCATTTATTTTTAATTTTTGTGACAAGTGAATTATTGGGTAAAAAAAACAAAGAGTCTAAATCTAATTAAATTCTAAATCATATGTATATATAATATGAGAAACCATTACATATTTTAGAAATATATGGTTTAAAAAAGTGTAAGTTAATACTATGTATAATTTGAATCTCTTTAAAAAAAAAAAGTATAATTGTGATTGTTTTTAATTGTATCATGCATATGTACAGGGCTACACATTAGTATATATTTAAAACCAAAATTAAGAGAAAATTTAATTAGATTCTAAATTAGATTCTAATTGTTGTCTAATTTTGCGCCACATGTCCTATAAATTTTTCTTTTAAAATTGTTTTAGGTGAGTTAATGTTATGCAAAAGACGAAGAGTTTTATATAAATAAATCATAAAAAACCTAATAAACAAAAAAGAAGAAGAAGAAAAAGTAAACTCATGTGTATATCCAAAACATTTATGTGTATATCTATGACTTAAAAAATATGTAACTCTTATGCTAGGTATAATTTGAACTCATATATCGTATATATGTGTAATTATAATTGTTCTTAATTGTGTTGTGTATATGCATGAGTTATATAATGTATGTTTCCTTTTTGTAATCAATTAAAGTGATGTTAAATCCATCAATTCTTGGGATGTCAAAGCAGAATAATCAAGTACTTATCTAAATTTAAATACTTCCTCAAAAAAAATCTAAATTTAAATACAAAAAAAAGTACTTATCTAAATTTGGAAAAAAAAAAGTCGTGACATTGATGAATGAGACAATAAAGGAATGGTTGTTGAAAGGAAGAGATAAGAGCGAATCATGAGTGTGGCTGAGGCCTGCTTAAGACTAAAATCTCAATCTCAAAGCCGGTTGTTGAAAGGAAGAGATAAGAGCGAATCATGAGTGTGGCTGAGGCCTGCTTAAGACTAAAATCTCAATCTCAAAGCCAGTGCCTATCCATTGCATTTTCCTAGGTAACCGAGTTCTAGGATAATAAATTATTCTACAATTTTTTTGACACAATTTTAATGTGATAAATTATGAGTAGTTAACTATTACTTATACATAGATCAATTATTTTTTCTTTATTAATGACACTTTGCTACGTCATAGTTGTGACAAGAAATTGTAAAAACATTTGTGGTACTAGACTTTTCCAAGCAACTCTTATGAAAAGTGATAGTTGAAGGGTCATAATGTCATCATCCTTTCAACTAATAATAACGCACTAAAAGTTTTAAGGAAAAAATTAACGGCCTAAGTGTTTCGGTTTAGAAAATATTTTTTAAAATGTTTTATCAAAAAAAAAAAAAGTTTTTTGCTTTTTATATTACTCATTAGAGTAGAATCAAAACTTTCTTAGAAACTCAACATAATCCCTCACCTTGCAACACCAGAGCAGTGGCTTTGCTCCGGTAGACTAGTGACGCATGCGGTGATAAGAACTGTTCATTTTTTTCCATGTAACCTCAACCTTAACTTATCATGAGCTTTATTTATAAAATCTATGCCATACAAATTTTAATGTGATTTTTAATGATAAAATGATCTGATTATGTACAAACATGCATGTCCTATTATTTTTGGGGGTGAAGGTTTCAAATGTAGAGAAAAGATTTGATTAGAAACGAGAGACTGTACAGAATTTTTCGAGTCCATTATTTTCATTACATTGCCATACCCATCTATTATCCAAGATTGTCAAGCTAGATTGTCTTACAAAATCTAATAGCAGTAACTCAGATAGAGAGTAGTACCTCATCATAAACTGCATAGAAATTGAGGTCAGGACCAAACATAAGGGCTGTAGCATATACTGCAACAGAAACTTTCTCAGGGAACTTTTCCATGGCAACAGAGATACAGGCTCCACCCAAGCTGTGGCCCACAAGGATAACTCTTTCATCTGCTGGAAGAGATGCCATGAATTCCATCAAAGGCTCAAGGTAATCTGATAGTGATCTGAGCTCATGTGCTTGCTTTGGGTGAATCCCGCTCGCAGCTAAGTCCAAGGCTGTTACTTTATGACCAGCCGATTTCAGTAGGGTTGCCACTTTGTACCAACTCCATGCTCCATGACAGGCTCCATGAACCAGCACAAAATGCCTCTCCTTCTTCTCCATCTCCTCCACCTTGTGTTGCCAGTTGTGTGTGACTATCGATAATTGCTTAATCTTTTATACTTTCTAGAAGTTATATCATGTTTCCTGTGCGCATGTTACTTCTCTCTCACAAGTGGGGTCTACCCAATCTTCTTCTTCTTCTTCTTCTTCTTTTTTTTTTTTTTTTTTTTGAGAAGTCAATTTTCATGTGATTATGCATTGTTCAGTGGGTCTCATGCACTGTTCACGAGACCCACAAACTTTTTTTTTTACAGAACTTTCTTTAAAAATGAGTCCTATGACACTATTTACACATTTAAAAATTATTTTACTATAGTATTTTTAGCAAAATAAGTAGTATCTAAACACATCTTAAGACACTACTTGTTAGGACTTGGAATTAGGAGGGCATAGAAGTATAAACCAAAACAAAAAATAAATAAAAAATTATGAAACTCACAAATACACAAAATTATTGAAAAGAGAACTTGACTTTGTTATAAAAAATCTTCCAAATCATTTGAACCCTTTCTTTTGAAAAAATTAAAATATTGTAGTTGATTTTCTTATAATCTACAAATAAAATATAATTTGAACTTATCATCCCATTAAATATTCAATAATCTACAAATCATTACACACAAACACTTAACAATTAACCAATGAATTTCAAAGTTGAAAATAATCTCAAATTTTATTTTATTTTTTTAAAAGGTACTAACAGACAAACACTATAAGACAAGCATAATACAAACAAAATTTATATTTTTTTAAAAGACACTAACAGACAAACACTATAAGACAAGCATAATACAAACAAAATTTAACACTATCAAGTGACAAACACACAGAACAGGACATGGTTGATGTCACTACTACAGTATTTTTTATAATAAATATTACTTTAACTTTATTAAATGTTATCTGCCCCCTCTCTCTTCTATTTTCGGTGAATGTAAATTGTGGAGAAAGTTCTCGGAAAAAATGGATATTTGCCTATAATTTACAAATTATGTAGTAAAATGTTTTTATTTTGAAACTATTTAACAAAATGCTCTTATTTTTTAACTCAATTTAAAAAAAAAATCGAGTTATAGGTGGAATTCGACATTAGCAATGTCGAGTTTTATACAAATTTTGTCAATTAAATTTTTTGAAAATTTAAGTGGAACTCAATATTGCTAATGTTGAGTTTCACTTAAAAATATACATAGAACTCGATTTTGAAAATATCGAGTTTTACATAGAACTCGATTTTGTCAAAATCGAGTTTAAAAAACAATGAGATTTTTCTAAATAGTTTCAAAACATGGGCATTTTGCTGCATAGTTTGTAAATAAGGGGCAAATGCCCATTTTTCTTGAGAATTCTTTTTTCTCTGCCTCTTTTTTATTTCCTTCACAACTCAAATAATCAAATCAAGCTAATCAACTGACAAATGTTTAGAAATTTTTGGCACTAGAGATTTAGATGTGGGAGATAAGATATTCCAATCCCAAAAAGAGGATGGATTAGATATAATACCAAATTTGAGAGTGGTGGACTGGTGGTGGTGTGGTGCCAGTCTATTTACTGCTACCGCTGTGTTATGTTGTGCTGCTATTGCCCACTTGCCCATGCCTAACTAAGGGTGGCAAAATCTGACACAACTAACCCGTTTATAAATAGGTCATAGGTTGAGGCTAAATGGGTTCGGGTCATATTCGGGTCAGCACAGTTGACCCGTTTAATAAACAGGTTGTGTTCGTGTTCAACATGCGAACCCGTTTAACCTATTTCACCCGTTTAGCATATAAATGTATTAACTTTTTTTTATTATTGCTTAATTTTGTTGTTGTAGTTATATGTTTATTACTATATTGATTGTAATTGTATTTTAATCTTAGATATATGGGAATTGATAATAGGTTATTTAGGTTAGGTATGACCTATTAATTAATCGGGTTATTAAACAGGTCATTTTTATTGACCTTTGCATTATTTGTTAATTAAACAAGTTAAACATGTCATGTCAGGTTGACTTGTTTAATAAATAGGTTAGGTTAGGATTAAGGATTCTTGACACGTTCACTAAACAGGTCAGGTTCAGGTCAACCCATATATTTGAATACTCATGACTCGACACAACACGACCCGACCCGCGAACACGAATTGCCACAACTAGGCCCAGCGTCTCTCTTTCCCTACCTTCTAGTCCCAAGTCACACTTAGTTTAGGTTTTCTTTCATTCTTTATTTTATTTTATTTTATTTTATTTGTGTCTTGCATGTGTGTTGGGTGTCTTTTTCTTTTTAAACATTTTCTCTCTTCTTCCTTTTTTTTTTTTTTTGGTGTATGTCTGCTTAGGTATTGTTTAGACGCAAGCTAATTTTTGAGCTGGTTAAATTTATTTTAAATTTTAGACTAATAAATTTTTTTATAGCCCTTTAAAAAGATCAATAATATTGTTGAGTGGACAAAGTGCAATTTTATTGAAGCAAATTGTTAAAATTAATACATACATACATACATACATTAATATACACACTAGATTTTTTTTTTTTTTGGGGAAAAATTTAGGGGGGGGCAGTCCAAGAATAGCTCCATCCCTGCTTGCCAAGTTACTTAAAAAGGTCAACCTACAATATTACAAAATTTAGTACATAATTCTTATAAAGTATTATAAAGTGATGATTCACCGATCAATATCATTATTAAAATCTATCACTCACATTCATTACATTGTACACACTTTCCATGGAGGTTTTAAACATCTTCATGGAGGCAATGTTGTTAGGTTCTAAGGTCTTAGGATTTTATGTATTTAGAACTTTAATTTGTAATGTTGGCAAACCATGATCAAAACAATGTATTTAGTCTTGTTTAGGCTTACTCAAAGTTGGTTTATTATTGTAAAGTTAGAATCGAGTGACTGCAGAAGTACTTGGGACTTTCGGCCTGGCTCGATCGATCGAAGAATAGACTCGATCGATCGAAAATCGCACAAGTTGACTTTTCTGCAGAATTTCCAACTCAGCCCTACTTCATTAAACGTTTAGGGTTTTATGTTTTTATCCTAGGTATAAAACTAAACCCTAGCCACGTTTTTGGGGGTTGCTCCAGTTGTATTGTTGCTCATACATTGCTGTTTTGTGTAAATCTCTTGTGAGATCTAGAGGAGCTTTCCTTTACACAAAGCTTAGGGTTTTCAAGTTGGAGATCTTATCTACATCTTGATGATCAACTTGGTTGCTACCATTGAAGCTTAAAGAATATCAAGCGTGGGTGCTTGTAGCTGATTGAAGAATCCAAGAAAGAAGGAGTCCGTGGATTCGGAGCTTACATGTGGTCGTGTCAGTAAGTTCTACTGGTGGGTAGCATTAGGAAGTCGAGCGGGGAGCTTGTAGTCCTTTTGTTTGAACTTCGATTCTTTCTAGTGGATATGCTTTTTACCTTGAGGATAGTTAGGTCAAATCCTCCCCAGGTTTTTACCGTGTGGTTTCCTGGGTGATCATATCATTGTGTCTTTTATTATTCCGCTGCTTTATTATTTTGATATGATTATTTGATTGCTTTAACCTAGAATTGCATAATTTGATTAAGTAACAACTTGGCTAATTAATCTAGGCTAACCAATCTGGAGGAGGGTTTTTATTTTGTAATTTTTTTTAATATTGATGGTTTTTTTTAAAAAATTTATATATTATTTTAATGTATATAATTTAAAAATAAAAGATGTGATGAATGGTGAATTGTAAAATGATGTGTTAAAATAATAAATTAGGTTTTTTAATGTGTCAAAATGGCATATTTGTAAAACAACAGATGAGAATGCTCTTACTGCCACAATGTCACATTTTTATATTTTATTTTTAAAAAGGGATAAGATGAAAGTGGGACATGTGGCTGAGTAACTTCCTGCCACACACACCACTCAAATG
The DNA here is from genome assembly GCF_002906115.3 of Quercus suber. NCBI lineage: Eukaryota > Viridiplantae > Streptophyta > Magnoliopsida > Fagales > Fagaceae > Quercus > Quercus suber. The sequence continues at coordinate 28,897 of NW_027070355.1, forward strand.
CTTTCAAAAGAAAAAAGTAGTTGATAATTAGCTAAAATTTACGTCAACTACCATGAAAGATGCTAGTGCAGTACTACTCTTTCTTTGCAATTTTGGCCCATTAATTGGTTAGTTAAGAGAAAAAAAGGGAGAATTGGTTTCTCAATTCCTCTATAAATTAAAGAGGTTTCAGCAAATTAAAAAATAAATAAATAAAAGAAGCATAGCAAAATACAGAGAGGAAAAAAAAAAAAAAAAGGACACAGACAGAGATAGAGAGCAACGAGCAGAGGAGGAACACACAACATCAGCATTAGGTTGAGATTTTATCAGTTCATTTCTTCTCTAAATCTCTCCCTCTCCCTCTTCTTCAAATTTGAACTTTTGTTTGATAAAACAAATAGGATTGGGTTTCTTGAGGAGTTACTAACTCTGTACATGAAGCTTTAGATACAAGTCCCTGACTCATAAATCCTATTTGAATATTACCAAATAAAAATTCTCTCAAGCTTTGATTCAGTGATTTCTCAATTAGAGTCCTTGACTCTACCAAATCAAATTCATCAATAAAGTCCTTGACTCTACCATATTTTAATGGAGTCCTTGACTCTACCCAATTAATGGAGTCCTTGATTTTACCATTTTAATGGAGTCCTTGACTTTACCCAATCAATGGAGTCCTTGAATCCCAAAATTATTTTAAATAAAGTGGGGATTCTAATTCCTTCAAATTCCAACATGACTAGTTCTTTGGGATTCCTAATTTCTTAATTAAGATTGGAGTTAATAATTCACAAAATAAAATGACCATAAAAATTGATTTGAGGAAATTTTCCAATTCCCAATTCCTAAACCCTTGTTCATAAAAATAAGATTGCTTTAAAAGAGTTTTCTTTCCCTTAATTAAATTTGAGAACCTCAATCAAAATATCATTAAAATTCCTACAAAGAAGCAAATGAAAGAGGAGGAAAATTGCTTAGACATTCACCTTTTCAAAGAGAGAATCCTTGAAAAACATAGACTGTTGGAAAAACATAGTTTGTATCACACATAAAACATACGTAGTGGAAAATTAATGGATCTAATTCATTCGCAATTGATAACATGTACTATGTAAATTTCATAATATAAGAACAAGAGAGTGTACCTTGGTGTAGTGAAATTCAAAACCAAAGATTAGAAGTTATTGGAAACACTTTTAATCTTCACTCTAATTCCACTTGTGCCCAAGAAGTGTGGTCTCTCAATCAGTTTATATGTGTATGTTCAAGGGAGAATAAGAAAGTGTCCAATACTCACATACAAACCATTTTATTCTCTTACAAAATTCTGTATGTTTCTCTCCTTACAACTGATTATCTAATTGGGCTAACCTTTTGGGTCATTCCTATTGGGTTTTAGTATGTGGCTTGGAGTGGGACCAATGGGCCTTGAGCTTTTCTTTCAACTCTTAATAAGTCCAAAGTTACCATTAATTATATTTAATACCATTATATAAATATAATTGTACTCTATGCCTTATTAATAAATTATATCCCGAGACTTTATTGTACATGCAGCCCATTCATAAAATATTCATAGTAATACAAAGTCAAAAAAGTAGACTACCACTTTGAAGATTACTAGATATTTATTCTTGAGTACCCGGATTAATCTTTTAAGTTATTCATCATATATTTATGAAATTCAATTTCATAAATATATATACTTTAGTAACTCTTTACTAAAGTAGTTAGGCATAATATTCTGAATAACCAAATCCATTAAACTTATCTCAATGAAATATTTTATATCTCTGTTAAAAGATTACGAATTCCATCTTGAGAATATATATTCCATCAACACTAAATGTGGCTACCCAACATACTGAGGTTTTGATCGTTACTTTAGATCTCACTCCTGATATATCAAGGTAACCTACACTTCATGATCAGGTCCATTATTCTCTTAGGATTAAGAGTTTACGTAAATAGAAGTCGTGAGATTTATTATTTATTTAACAGTCATTAGGAGAATAATAAATCTCCCAATGGCCCAGTTCAATATGTCTTAACTCTTAAAACATATCATCATATTAACTAGAAGTCTCCACTTCCATGATTAAGACAAATCATTTTAGTTAATATGTTATAGTCTTCGCAGATAAAATACTGTTGGGTTCTAAAGGTTTAGGAATTTATGTATTTAGAACTTCTATTTGTAATATTGGCAAACCATGATCAAAACAATATGTTTAGTCTTGTTATAGTGTGCTCAAAATTGTTTAATTATTGTAAAGTTGGAATCGAGAGACTGCAGATGCATTGGGGCATTTCGGTCTGGCTTGATGGATCAAAGAATAGATTCGATTGATCGAAAATCGACCAGATTGCGTTTTCTGCAGAATTTCCAACTCAGCCCTAACTCATTAAACGTTTAAGGTTTTATGTTTTTGCCCTAGATATATAAGGTAAAACCCTAGCCACGTTTTTAGAGTTGCTCCAGTTGTATTGTTGCTCATACATTGCTATTTTGTGTAAATCTCTTGTAAGATCTAGAGGAGCTTTCCTTTACACAAAGCTTAGGGTTTTCAACTTAGAGATAGTATCAATATCTTGATGATCAACTTGGTTGCTACCATTTGAAGCTTAAAGAATATCAAGCGTGGGTGCTTGTAGCTGATTGAAGAATCCAAGAAAGAAGAAGTCCGGGAATTCGGAGCTTGCACGTGGTCGTGTCAGTAAGTTCTACTGGTGGGTAGCATTAGGAAGTCAAGCGGGGAGCTTGTAGTCCTTCTGTATGAACTTTGATTCTTTCGCATAGTGGATTCAGGTTTACCTTGAGGATAGTTAGGTCAAATCCTCCCCAGGTTTTTACCGTGTGGTTTCTTGGGTGATCATATCATTGTGTCTTTTATTATTCCGCTGCTTTATTATTTTGATATGATTATTTGATTGCTTTAACCTAGAATTGCATAATTTGACTAAGTAACAACTTGGCTAATTAATCTAGGCTAACCAATCTGGTTGTTTTAAGGGGTCTAAAACCGTTCAAGTGGTATCAGAGCAAGTAGCTCTTTTATTTGAGATTTCTTGATCTCTGAGCTGATCCTTGACCCCTGTTGTCATGGATTCTTGGAAAATCTTTGTGCTTAATTGTCAACTTGTGTACTTGCTGTCTTTGCCTTTTGTTCTTTTTGCTAAATCTTTCCTTAAGTATCTTGGCATAATCACATGTGATAAGAATTATGTATGTTATACTGCTTTAACCGCCTTAAAGGCACGAGATTCTTGTCTTTGGTATTTGGATAGTGGTTGTTCCAGGCACATGATAGGAAATAAAAGTTTATTCAAAACACTCTTCGAAGGAAAGATTGGGACAATCACTTTTGGAGATGGAAGTAAATCTGTGATCAGAGGCATTGGTACTGTGGACATTCCAGGATTGCCAGTGTTTGAAGATGTTTGGTATGTTGATGGATTGAAGGCCAATTTACTCAGCATAAGTTAGATTTGCGACAATAGACTGAATGTACTTTTCACCAAGTATGAATGTGAGATACTTGATGGAGGAGGTGACTGTTATAGCATAACACCAAGTGTAAACAACAAGTGCTTTAGTGCAAAGATTGATCAAGTTGATTTGTGGCATCAATAGTTGGGGCATGCCAGTCATAAGCAGTTAGAGAAGATTTCCAAGTGTGAGGCAGTTATCGGTTTACCTAAATTTGAGAAGATTGATAAGTGCATTTGTGGACCATCTCAGATAGGTAAACAAGTAAAATCCAAGCATCCCTCTGTGACTAGTGTTCAAACTTCAAGACCTTTAGAGTTATTACACATTGATCTCATGGGTCCTGCCAGAGTTCAAAATTTGGGTGGAAAGAAGTATATTCTAGTTGTTGTGGATGACTTTACTAGATATACTTGGGTTGTGCTTTTGAAGGATAAAGCTGAGGCTCCTGAGAAGATGATACATCTATGCAAGAAATTGCAGGCTGAGAAAGGTACTGTGATAGCCAGAATAAGAAGTGATCATGGAAGAGAATTTGAGAATACCAAGCTGGCTACTTTCTGCAATGATCAAGGCACTTACCAAGAGTTCTCATCACCCAAGACACCTCAACAGAATGGGATTGTGGAAAAGAAAAACCGGGTTGTACAGGAGATGACTCGAGTCATGCTACATAACAAAAATTTGCCAAAATCCTTCTAGGGAGAAGCAGTTAACACTGCTTGCCATACACTTAACCGGGTGTATTTTAGACCTGACTCCAAGAAAACTCCCTATGAACTCTGGAGAGGGAAGAAACCTGTTGTCAAATATTTCAGGATATTTGGCAGTGATTGTTACATTTTGCGTGATAGAGAGAACCTAAAAAAATTTGATGCAAAGAGTGACAAAGGATACTTTCTAGGATACTCTTCCACCAGTAGAGCTTATAGAGTGTACAATCTGAGAACCAAAACAGTCATGGAATCTTCAAATGTTGTGATAAATGATGAAGTATGTTTAGAAGCATCTTCAGAAAGCACTATTCCTGCTCAAGATAAGTCCCTAGAAGTTAATGATTCTTTTCCTACTGAGTATGTTGGGAAACATAGTGAGGAAGAGCTGTTGGTGTTGAATGATATAGTCTCAGTACCATCAAGTTCAGAACCATCCACTCCAGTTCGTGACACTCGACAGATACAAAGTGAGCTCAGTCCTCCATCTGAACAGAAAGGGATCACAACGTCTCTTGTCAAACGTCCATCCTCTAGAGTGAGATTGAATCATCCTTCCATAAATATATTGGGTAGTCTGAATGATAACATGAGGTTGAGATCAAAAACCTTAAATGTGATTACTCACTCATGTTATCTATCCCAATTTGAACTGAAGAAGGTAGATGAAACACTTCAAGATGCTGATTGGGTAAATTCCATGCATGAAGAACTTCATCAATTCGTTCGGAATGATGTGTGGGAATTAGTTCCTAGACCGGAAAATGTAAATGTGATCGGAACTAAATGGATTTTCAAGAACAAGTCAGATAAACATGGCACTGTGATAAGAAATAAATCAAGACTTGTTGCACAAGGGTACACACAAGTGGAGGGAATTGATTTTGATGAGACCTTTGCACCAGTGGCTAGGTTAGAGTCCATCCAGATATTGTTAGCCATAGCAAGTCATCTAAACTTCAAGCTATATCAGATGGATGTCAAGAGTACTTTCTTGAATGGAATGCTACAAGAAGAAGTTTATGTTGAGCAACCTAAAGGCTTTGTTGATCCTCACAGACCTGATGATGTCTACAAATTGAAGAGAGCTCTTTATGGTTTGAAGCAAGCTCCTAGGGCTTGGTATGACAGATTGACTGCATATCTCACTGAGTATGGATTCAAAATGGGATCTGCAGATACAACTCTCTTCATAAGAAAGGATAAGACTGGTTTTGTTGTAGCTCAAATTTATGTTGATGACATTGTTTTAGGTGCTACTAATGATTCTCTTGCTCATTCTTTTGTAGATGAAATGAAGGCAATGTTTGAAATGAGCATAGTTGGTGAATTGACTTATTTTTTGGGATTGCAGATGAAGCAAACAGAGTCAGGAATCTACATCAATCAAGCTAAATATGCAAGAAATTTAGTCAAGAGATTTGGCTTGGACAAGGCTGCTCATGCTAGAACACCAACGGCTGCTAATGCAAAATTAACAATTGATCCATCAGGTGAGTCTGTTGATATTACTTTGTATAGAAGCATGATTGGATGTCTATTATATTTGACTGCTAGTAGGCCTGATATATCTTTTAGTGTTGGTGTTTGCTCTAGATTTTAGTCCAACCCTAAGGTTTCTCATTTAAATGCTGTTAAGAGAATTATAAAATATGTGAGTGGAACCTGTGATTATGAACTTTTTTATAGTAAGGAGTATAATTTGTCTCTTGTTGGGTTTTCTGATTCTGATTGGGCTGGGAATGCTGATGACAGAAAAAGCACCACTGGGGGGTGTTTTTATGTTGGGGCCAATCTTGTGGCTTGGATGAGTAAGAAGCAAAATTCTGTTTCTTTATCCACTGTTGAGGCAGAATATATTACTGCTGGGAGTTGTTGTTCTCAGCTCCTTTGGATGAAAAAGTTGTTGAGTGATTACGGGATTCCTCAAGACACCATGGTTGTCTATTGTGATAATTCCAGCGCTATAGATATATCTAAGAATCATGTTCAGCATTCTAAGACCAAACACATTGAACTTAGATATCACTTCATTAGGGATCTGGTTGAAAAGAAAATTGTTGTTCTTGAGTATATCCCTACTGATCGTCAAAATGCTGACATCTTTACCAAACCGCTTGATGGAAGTAAGTTTGAAACACTTCGTCAAGTGATTGGTGTTCTTCGGTGTCCTTAGTCTCTTTTGGTTTTCTTGGTCCTTGTGCTTCATTGCTCATTCCTCTGTGACCATTGTTCTTTGGTTTTGGTATCTCCTTTGTTTTGTTTCTAGGATTTGCATTGCATTACATTCGTGCATTTCATTCTACGATTTATTTGTTTTCTCTTAAATAAATTAAAAAAAAAAAAAAGGAGAAAGCAAAAATTATGTTTGACACTATTTTTCTTGATTTTTGAAAAACAAGGTTGGTCTATCTTTTTACACATGTCATGTCTTGTGTACCTTGTTTAACTTTGATGAACATATTCATTGCACTTGTCTAGTTGAAACTTTGTAGTGCATGTTGTGTGGGAAAGATGTGTGTGGTTTTTAATTACTTTGTCTTAATCATGAAGTCATATGTTATTTGACTGTCGGACTTGATTCTTCTGAGAAAGGCATAAATAACCATCTCACCACTATTCACTAGCCAATCATGAACACCTTAGTGCATATCATAAGATTTTGTGCTCGAGAAAGTGTAGCACATGCACAAAAAGAACATAAGGTGTAGCCTCAATTAAATTAAAATTTGTGTGTACTATTAGGCTTGATGCCAATTCACTTAATTCAAACCGGTGTGTACTATTAGGCTGAATGCCATTTCATACAAATAAGAGGCAAAAATGCAAGAAACTTACACGATTACAAGCTTTTGTTCTAGGAGATGTGGGAGTTATAGGATGTAACTCTTTAGGTGATAGTCTCTTTTAAATTCTATGTGATGAATTGTGTAGGCTTTGTGGTTGATTGCTATTCACATATCACCTCACATGTATCTCAAGTTTTTGCTAGTATCACACACTACACAAGTTACTCTTTGTTAAACACTGTACATGCTAGTGTGTGTGTTTTTGGTCTGACCAACCAAGTTTTGAAAATATCTTGCGATTTGTTCATAACATATTTGTTGCTTGAGAAAATTCAATGGGAGAATGATTGAAACTTGTTTTTGACAAAATTGGGTTTAAAAAAGGTTGGGTTTTTGAAAAAGCATTCCATCTCATACTCATGCACTTTGATTTCATTGTTTAATGCTTTGAGGAGTTGTTTTTCTAAATTAGGTTTGTGTTTTTCAAAACTGGATTTTTCTCAAAATTTAGTGAGCCTCTGCCCATCTCAATCGATTCAATCTGTTTTTCGATCGATCGAAAAAGTGCTCTAGTTTGTTTCAAAATGACTGGTTCATTCGATCGATCGAATGTAATTTTCGATCGATCGAAAATCGTGGAGAACCTTTTTTAAAAAAAAGATCAGATCTGACTTTTTCAAACACTTTTCAAATCTTTTTCAAACTTTTTCTTTCTCTCTCCGACGAGGCAAGCTAAATAGTTCAGATTTTTGTCGTTTTCCTCCGAAGTTTTTGCAAAGTTTCTCTTTCCTCAAGCCGGTAAGACTCTTTTGCCCTTCCTTTTGATTTTATTTTCATGTTTTCATGCATAAATCCATGCATTTAAGGGAGATTTTCGGACTTTGCATATTGGGATTTTCTGATTGATTCAAGCTCTATTTTCTCCCCTAACTACAAAACTCTCTATAAGGCAAAACTCCCCCACAAACTTTAGCAAAAAACTCCTCTAAAGGCAAAACTCCACTCCCCTTTTTGTGACGGAATGCCAAAAGGCAATCATAGGTCGCCATCAAAAGGAGGTGGTGAGGGTGAATGAAACGCGCTAAGTCAGCTCGGAGAGCACGAATCTCATCTAGTAAGTCCACCAAATTGACCATGAGCCGCCTGAACGGTCACGACAGTCTCCAGAGTACGACGAACATCAAGTCAGTCAAGGAGGTGGAGGAACATCACAGCAGCAGCATCATCACCAACTGGATCAGGAACATCTCACCAGCAAGACCTGTAGAAGAAGAAGGAGGAGGTGCCTACTAGACGCTCAGACTAGGGTGTTTAGAACCAGCTCGAAGATGAGCGGCCCTCTGTCTAAGAAAAGACGCACCTATGGGGAGCTATCACATGAACGGGCTAGAGGAAGGGAAGTCTTCACAAATCAAGATAGAGCAAACTCTATGAATGAAAAATAGGATGTACAAGAGCATGAGAAGTAGATGAACTCCTATAAACATCGTTCAAAGAACGAAGAAAGAGATGGGGAAAACTAATAGGAGCATCAGTAACCAGAGCGTACAAAAATCACACCTCTCAAGAGGAATGGTGTGAACATGAGAATGGGCCAGATGGAATGACAAGCTATCCTAAAGAACAGATAGTGCAACCCGGAGAGCTCAGCAGAAGTGATCCTAGGATTCAGAACCCACTGGACAGAGAGTCCCAGTGACGTAAGACAAAACGTCGCTCAACTCGGGAGACTCGTCATATGGATAGACAGGATTCCTAACCAACGGTACCCTAGAGCATCAGCCACTACCTGAGGAGTAATGGTGTACTCTACGCCTCGTATCCAACTCTTTACTAAAGTGTTAGAGAAATAGATGCGGATAG
>NW_027070355.1:37785-40984 GCF_002906115.3 Quercus suber
GGTTGCACTATCTGTTCTTTAGGATAGCGTGTCATTCCATCTGGCCCATTTCTCATGTTCACACCATTCCTCTTGAGAGGTGTGTATTTTTGTACGCTCTGGTTACTGATGCTCCTATTAGTTTTCCCCATCTCTTTCTTCGTTCTTTGAACGATGTTTATAGGAGTTCATCTACTTCTCATGCTCTTGTACATCCTATTTTTATTCATAAGATTTTGCTCTATCTTGATTTTAATGACTTCCCTTCCTCTGAGCCCGTTCATGTGATAGCTCCCATAGGTGCGTCTTTTCTTAGACAGAGGGCCCCTCATCTTCGAGCTGGTTCTAAACACCCTAGGTCTGAGCTGTCTAGTAGTGCACCTCCTCCTTCTTCTTCTACAGGTCTTACTGGTGAGGATGTTCCTGATCCAGTTGGTGATGATGCTGCTGCTGTTGATGTTCCTCCACCTCCTTTGACTGACTTTGATGTTCGTTGTACTCTGGAGACTGTCGTGACCGTTCAGGCGGCTCATGGTCAGATTTTGGTGGACTTACTAGATGAGATTTGTGCTCTCCGAGCTGACTTAGCGCGTTTTCATTCACCCTCACCACCTCCTTTTGATGGCGACCTATGATTGCCTTTTGGCATTCCGTCACAAAAAGGGGGAGTGGAGTTTTGCCTTGTAGAGGAGTTTTGTAGTTGTGGAGTTTTGCCTTATAGAGGAGTTTTGTAGTTAGGGGGAGTTTTTTTTTTTTTTTTTTTACTTTTTGAGAGGAGTTTGTGGAGTTTTTAGATTGTATCTAGGTGCTTCACTATGTATATTATTTTTGGGGATATTCATGTTAGGGGGAGTAACATTGATTGATATACATTTTTTTCATTGATTCTTGTTGCTTTGTGATTCACTGTTTATTGATTTATATTTATGAGTTGTTCATTCATATATGTCTTTATTTTGTGTTGTGTGAATCTTACAAGAATGTTATACCTGTTGTTTTACTCTTTTCTGTCACATATGCGTTTATGCGTTTGTTGAGTATTTCAGGAATATACAGGTTGATTCAACTAAACTGCTATCTACACTTGCAACTGATGGATAGTAGTTAGGGTTGAATTTGAAGTTTATGAGCATTATTTTTGTAAAGGGCTTTTTACTTGTAAAACTTTGAGCTTTTAATTAGGGTTTTGTCACGGATTGCCAAAGGGGGAGTTTGTTAGGTTCTAAAGGTTTAGGAATTTATGTATTTAGAACTCCTATTTGTAATATTGGCAAACCATGATCAAAACAATATGTTTAGTCTTGTTATAGTGTGCTCAAAATTGTTTAATTATTGTAAAGTTGGAATCGAGAGACTGCAGATGCATTGGGGCATTTCGGTCTGGCTCGATCGATCGAAGAATAGATTCGATTGATCGAAAATCGACCAGATTGCGTTTTCTGCAGAATTTCCAACTCAGCCCTAACTCATTAAACGTTTAGGGTTTTATGTTTTTGCCCTAGGTATATAAGGTAAAACCCTAGCCACGTTTTTAGAGTTGCTCCAGTTGTATTGTTGCTCATACATTGTTGTTTTGTGTAAATTTCTTGTGAGATCTAGAGGAGCTTTCCTTTACACAAAACTTAGGGTTTTCAAGTTAGAAATAGTATCAATATCTTGATGATCAACTTGGTTGCTATCATTTGAAGCTTAAAGAATATCAAGCGTGGGTGCTTGTAGTTGATTGAAGAATCCAAGAAAGAAGGAGTCCGTGGATTCGGAGCTTGCACGTGGTCGTGTCAGTAAGTTCTATTGGTGGGTAGCATTAGGAAGTCAAGCGGGGAGCTTGTAGTCCTTCTGTATGAATTTCGATTCTTTCGCATAGTGGATTCAGGTTTACCTTGAGGATAGTTAGGTCAAATCCTCCCCAGGTTTTTACCGTGTGGTTTCCTAGGTGATCATATCATTATGTCTTTTATTATTCCACTGCTTTATTATTTTGATATGATTATTTGATTGCTTTAACCTAGAATTGTATAATTTGACTAAGTAACAACTTGGCTAATTAATCTAGGCTAACCAATCTGGTTGTTTTAAAGGGTCTAAAACCGTTCAAATACTCAATTTCATCACCGACTATAAACTAAAATTTTGAGTTTACAAAAAACTTGTGATTTATATCTTATGTATCACATAAATCACATACTATATATCTCATGGGCTATATGATAATGTCTAAATATTCTTGTTACCATTATTTTAGATAAAAATAAAACAACTTTATTAATTATAACATTAAGTCATACATAATGTCATACATAGTGTCATACATAGCATCATACAATAGAATTTGAGGCACTAATCCCAACTTAGGCACACTATGATGCGAACACGTGTTTAATTTTGGATACGAGTACTGGATACAAGCTATATCCAATCCTAAAAACCCAATAAATGAGGATTGGTCTTGGACCTTGGCAAAATAGTACCAAGAAAACTAGTATTATATCTATACTACATATAAGAGGATTCCTTTATTTCAATTGGACTTTTATGTGATTAAAAAAAGCCCTTATTAATAAATGGTAACTTTATTTAGAAATAATGACATAAATGTCAAATAGCAAATTTCATTTTGAATTCAAAAAGAGAATTCCTAAAATTTATAATTTTTCTCCTTTACGTTTAAAAAAGAAATTACAGTTACTGCTTATCTCTAAAGTTTATAATTTTTATTTGTTTTAAAAAAAAATTAATTACAATATATGCAAATTATTAACTTTTACCTTAAAAAATAAAAGAGCTAATTGATACTTATTTGAAGTTTGATAATTAAAAAGCCCACCCCATATGAGGAAATGTATGGATGGATGTTGTAAAGTTGTGATTTACAACTATGTGTTTTGTTGGCTTTTATTCCGTGCCAAATTTGATTGTAATTTCTATCAATCGTTTATACCCTGTATTTGTTGTGGGAATTGTTGTAAGGGGTGTGTGATAGAGAGTGTGTGAAGACTCAAGCAAGTTGGAAGCTGATGGAATCTCGCGGGTATCTCGCGACTAAGCTTCCCGCGAAGTGAAGCATGTGCCCCGCACATGCTGGAATGCGAAGAGTCATGACAGATGGAGACAGCTGTCTCTCGCGAGTATCTCGCGGGTAAGGCCTTCCCGCGAGACACCCGCGAGACATGCTGTTCTGCCAGCCTGTACTGACTGACTCACACATTTTGCACCTATCCTA
>NW_027070355.1:45515-72139 GCF_002906115.3 Quercus suber
CCTAATCTACCCGATGTACCTAAGCCCTCCAAGCTCCTACTCCAACAAGGCTTCTCGGAACCGTGTCTTGTCTTAGTTATCCGGATCCCGCAACAAGCTCCATGTTGCATCTGCCATTCCAGGCTTCTTCCAATGCTTCCCAGCAGCACCAAAACGTCACACAACACTCTCCAAATGTGTGGTAAGTGTTTGGGCTATCAACCTCTCAATGGTGTGGAAATGGAGAGGGGAAGGGTTGAGGAGATACCACAAGCAAGTGTATAGAGAAAGGTGGGGGATGACAATCTCTAATTACAAATGTGTTTGGCTAGGGTTTTCTCTCTAAAGCCTTTTTTCAACATTTGTGGGTAATGGGGGTTTATGTAGGATAGGTGCAAAATGTGTGAGTCAGCCTTGTCTCACCACACCCACGTCTGTGAGAAGGTCCATTTGGTGCTTTGGGAAGCAGTTTGGAAAGGAACCAATATACATTGGTTGATGCTATGGTCAAGTAGCGGAATCCGGGAAGCTAGAGAAGAAATAGGTTTGGCGTAACCTCGTTGGAGCAAGAAGCTTGGAGGGCTTAGGTACTTGGGTAGATTAGGCTTGGAGGGTCTTCTGCTGTTCATGTATCCCAACTATATTCTTTAGTGGATTATTTGACCGCTTGGAGGGCGGCGGAGAGGTTTTACGCCGAAGTCTTCGGTTTCCTCTTCGATAACACATCGTATGTTGTCAGTGTATTTGCATCTTCTTTCCCTTTACATTTGCCTTATATTTACTGCTGTGGATGTGTTTATATTTGGCTTAGATTGTTCTATCAATTTTATTATAAGCTTGTTATCATATTCCGCACATAAATTGTTTGATATAAAGCTTGAATTGGTATTTGTGTTATTTGGGGTCTAAACGTTCAAAGGTGTTGTATACCCTTATTGAACTTTCAAACAGCAAGGCAACCAAGGGTGGGAGAAGGGTCATTGCTCGAAGAATAGCGAAGGGCCGGTTTAGAATTGCAGCTTAGTATCCTTGCCTTTGGTTTGAATCAAGCCAAGTCTGAGGCTTGCTGGACTTCATGGTTAGACTCTGAATTGGAACGAATCTTTGCCTTTGGTGGTGAGTTAGTGTGTCCTTAAGGTCTAGATGGCCTTTGAATACGAATCGTATGATCTCATTTCTTCTATGGAACTTGAAATGTAAAACTTCAGATTCTTTTATTCTCCATATGTAACTCCAAGAATCTTTTTGTTTGTTACTCAAGTCTTGATTATGCTAAAGTTTGTAGTTTCAATGCCTGTAAATTTCAGTTTTGTTATATTTGATTTTGTTTAACCTCTATCCATTGTAAGAACAAGAAACAAAGGAAAGAGATGAGGGAGCAGTGCTGTTAAGCTACAGTAATAGATGGATGAGAGAGAGAGAGAGAGAGAGAGAAACAATTGTTTGAGTTGTTTAATTGTTTTCTGTCTGCCTCGTATTATTTGGAAAGTAAGGTTTTGTCTGTATATGGCGGCTTCTGCTGTATTCCACAGAAGCTTAACAGGGTTTTGTCCGAGGTTGTCTTCAGAAATCTTTTCAAGATTGAGGGTATTTAAAATCAAGACAAAAATGTCGTTGTATAGCAGTATGTACTGAACTCAAAAGTCTTAGCAAGGTGAGGTTGGGTTAGGATAAACAATAATTCTTAGCTTTGACTAAAGAGAAGAAAAACAATATTTCAAATTAAAATTTTAAAAGGTTCCGAAATAGTATTGAATTATTATTGGGGAGCAAGAAGAGAAGAACGTCCCTGCTTTGAGCAGCCACGTAATTATTTTAGCAAAGCAAAATAATTAACGAGGTCTGTAATTATTTTAGCTAAGCAAAATAATTAACGAGGTTTGCAATGATTACAGATTTATTTGAATATAACTTATTTTATTGAAAATTGAAAAAACTATAGCAAAATAATTTTTAAATGTGTAAATAGTATCGTGGGTCTCATTTTAAAAATTTTTATTAATAAAGTGGTTGTGGGTCTCGTGAACAGTTCATGAACAATGCACAATATCTCCTGCACAGTGTAATCCGTGTGCATGTAAACAGTGCAGATTACTATTCATAAGCCTAAATGCACTGTTCATGAGAGGTGCTAAAAATAAAATAAAATAAAGGCAAATGCAATGAGAGAGACGTGCATCCAAATGCTCACTATGTATGCGTTTGGATAGTGCTGAAAAGCACATACATTCTCCTGCTAGGAAGGATAACGATTGAGGTTCACGCTTAATGCTTTAATGCTTTATAACGAATATATGTTTAAGGATGAAATTGATGGATGATGGCACAGCTAACCGACCAAGAAAACATGACACTTTAATCATTTAGGGAACATGGAGATTATTGTGAACCACTATGAACACATTAACCCCCATTAAAAGTAGAAGCTTTGTTTTGTATTAATTAAAAAAAAATGTAGAAAATATAAAAATATTTCAAAATGTTGATGTGGGTATATGTTAATGTTCCAAACACTTTTATTTTTCTCTCTTCGTTTGGCATTTTTGGGTAATTAGTCGTTGGGCATTTGTGGGTGATTAGCCATTGGGCAATTATGGATAAACTAGTCATTGGACATTTATGGATAAATTAGCAATTGGACATTTATGTGTTATTAGTAACCAATAATTATAGATTATTATTCTCTTCAATAACCTAGATAATGATCATCACAACACACTTTCCTATTAGATTTCTTTTGCTATATATTTCCAAATACAAAATTTAGGTTCTCTTTCTCTCCCATGTATTTTTCTACAATTTATATTTGTTAAATTAAAGAATGGCAATGCATTATAGGGTTGTTTTTAAACCTCTACGAGTGAAAGTGCATTCATCATGAAACTTGATTCTATAGTCAAATCTTGGAGGACTATTCAGCTAATATAACCAATTGCACCGAGGGTGGCATGAATAAACTTTTAAAGACAATACTCTTTGCATGATTCTATAATACTATGATAGATTGTTCCTAAACTCTTTTCTTTATTTTCTGTTTATGCAATTTACATTCTTGTTAATTATTTGAGATATTTTTTACTAAATCAAATTGGTTTATCCATTGTTATATTTCTAACACAAAATAATGATTCATTTTCATCTCACATCTCTTATTAGACTGAGTGGTTGTTTGGGAGAGCTTATTTTCATTAACCTAGAACTTAAAAAATTAGCTAAGTAAAAGTATAATTAGAGCATTCATAATAGACGTGTTAAAATAGCTAAAAGGCCATTTTAACACCTCAAACACCTCAAGCATCCTTTATGAATTGGTGCCAAAGTAAAATTTTTTTAGCAATTTACTACAGTAACCTGCCACTATTACCAGGTTACTATAGAGGTTATTGTAGCAAGTTGCTAATATTTTCTTATTAAATTCTTTCTTTCTTTGTCACTCTCGTGACTCTCTTTCTCAGTCTCTTCCTTCTCTTTTGTCTCCTCTCTTCTCTATAAATCTATCTCACCATCTCTCTCTGCCTCATCCTCTCTCTCTCTCTCTCTCTCTCTCTCTCTCTCTCTTCACCACCTCTTTGTCGTTGGTCCACTTCTCTCTCTCGGTCTCTTCTCTTTCTACTCTTTCCTCTATGTGATTGAGTTTTTATTTTTGTGTGTTCATTATAAAGGTTTGGTAGCTGTGGTGGTGGTGGCGAATGATTTTTCTTGTGGGGTTGGCTGTGGTAGTGGGTTGTGGTTGTGGTTGTGATGGTGGGTTGTTGTGAATGGTGGTTTTTTTTTTTTTTTTTTTTTTTTTTTTTTTTTTTTTTTTTTTCTATGGTGTTGTGATTGCATAGTGGTGGTTGTGGTGGCAGTGGCTGGTGGTATGGTTGTGATTTTGTTTTATTTCTTTTCTTTCTGTAGTGTTGTGGTTGCCATGATGTTGTTGTGGCTGGTGGTGAAAGTGACTATGGCTAGATGCTATAAATTTTTGTGGTGGCTCTTTTTATTATTATTTGAATGAGGTGTTTATGATTTTAAATGACATGGTCCAAAAAAAAAAAAAATAAATAGAGTATTGATGTTGGTGTATTGTAAAAATGTGATATTAAAATTTTAAAATAAATAAAGTAATTTTTTGAGTTACCAAAAATTAGTAAATTTTAGAAACTTTGTTGTGAATGCTCTTATACTAGGTGTAGGGTCTGCCTTTGTAGCCCAAGCCTAAGAAGGATGGATTACGAGCCAATGAACCCCAGACAATGAATTTGAAGAGTGGATCGAAAGAGCTGGGCTGGTTGCGAATTAAACAGTGATTAGTTATGATGTTTAAGGATCCATTTGACACAAGATCACGCTCATCGCCTAACAAATGTGTGTCCGAAGAGATGTGTTATGGATGAAAGATGATTACAACTCTTGGAACTACAGTGAAATTATCTCCTCCTTCTCTCTTCTCTCTTCTCCTTTCTTTTTTTTTTTTTTTTTTTCTTTATTAGAGACCTCTCCTACTTATATAGCACTCTCTCCATCATCTTCATCGTCCACTTGTTCTTCATCTAAGCATCCACTTGAGTACATGTCCTATTAGGTATTCTCTTTACCCTCCGTGAGTGGTAGTAGCTGAGATTACACTGTTCAGGGGTTTCTCCACATTAATGCGGCTAGAAAAGCAGCTGCAGTGCATTTAATGCGGTGGTGGCAGTTTTCCTTGAGATTTTTCTCGTCCTAATCATCTCCAGGTATGCTTAGAGCTTATCTTTGTCGTTGGATTGCCAAGAGTCCATTCGACATTCCATTCGTTGGCTAGTCAAGACTATTTGCGTCCGAGGAGTATGACCTCTTCAGAAAAAAGATGACTTCTTCGGATGTTACTCTTCCTACACTTCTGGGTTGGTTGCATTAGATGAATTCTGCCCCGACCCGCTATTCCTCTTCGACGTACAGTACTCCTCAAGACAGGCCTCCAACCCAATATGTATGTCTGGGCTTTTACCCCCCCAACACTAGGTATTGTTAAAATCGAGATTTACATAAAATCAGTGGAAGGGCTCATGGATTAGATTGAGAATGGTAAAATTCCACTTTCCCTAAATTTTACTTAAATAAAAATGATGTAAATAATTATTAAAAAGAGAGATAAATTAAACATAATGCGATTTTTATACTCTATATCTCTACTAACTAAAGAACTATATATATATATATATATAATTAATAGGGAGTCAATAATTATTATTCTAAATTATTAATTAGTAAATAAGCAAGGATCAACTTTATCAAACTTCAAAAAAACAAATTTTAAATCATATATAAAATAAGAAAATAAAAGAAAATTTTAGTTTAGATTACAATAAAAAAAATTAAAAAAAAAACTCTTATTTTTTTAATCCCAAAAAAAAGAGTTTTTTTTTTTTTTTTGATGAACAAAAAAAGAGTTGCTCTTATGTTTTCTTCTAGTGTGTAAAAGAATCCTCCTGCTAAACCCAACAGGAAAAAAACACTCAAAAAGGCAAATATATTAAATAATAGCGTTCTCTTCTTTCATTCACGGTAGGTTCCTCGAAGATCCATCAGGCAAGAAGTCAAAAAGCTATTAAAACAATAGTTTTCACAATTAAAGGCAAAGTATATATTGAAAAATAGTTTTCATCATTAAAGGCAAAATATAAAACAATAGCCTATAGGGTCTAGTAACAGCGTACGAACTTTAGTTTAGCAAAAAAAACAGTGTACGAACCATTTACACTACAAACAAAAGGCAAAAAGGTTGATATGGCTTGGGTCCAGTGCTTCTCTGCATTGGACCCAAGCCTTGCCCAAGATAAACACAATTGAGAGCTAGGAATGGCCAATAGCTAGGCCAGAAGTTTCAAGAATCGAAAGTTGTAATTACTCTCAAAGATCTGGTGAAAAGTGAAGCAAGCAATGCAGTGGGGAAAAGAGCAAAGAGTAGACATGCAGACAGAGATTGTTGACACTGCCATCGTTGTTAATCCGACTCTTCTTAATGCCGGTTTGGATACAAATTAATCTGGCGTTGCGTTTTTGTTCACGCGTTTTGTTCTTCCTTTTTTTTTTGCCCGCATTTGTTGACGGTTGGAGACAATTTTTACTATTCATAAACAATATATGCACTGTTTACGTACTATGCATACACTGTTCACACATTAAAAAATATTAAAAATTGATCCACAACACTATTCATATATTTAAAAATTATTTTGCTACAGTGTTTTCAGCAATAATCAATTTTCAGCATTCTTAATATTGGTGAATAGGAAACCACAAACACACTAAAAATGCATTTTTTTTTTTTTTTGGATAAATCACTTTGGAAAAATCCAATATATGATTAATTGAAAAAGTTAAGGAATGCAATAAGGGCATTGGTTTAGAAAATATTTTTAGAAACCATTTATGGAAAAATAAAAAAGTGACTGATTTTTTTAACAAATTTTTATATTTTTCATAAAATTAATATCATAACATTCTTAAAATGATTCATTAACAAATGCTCTATGGGCACCCATTAACTAGACCGAGTAGAAATTAGACCAAAGAACCTATCCATTACAACTACAAGCAACTCCACAATTTTTGTACTTAAAAAACAATTTTTGTAGAATATCATAACTGTAGACACATGAAAAGTTTATAATCAGAACTCCAAATGTAAACTAAATCATGTTGGATTGAGGAAGCTTTATTGCTCCACAGGAAGTGCAGCAGAGATCCAATCTTTTGAATGTCCATCTCAACAATGGGCCTGTTTGGATAGCACTTATTGTTGCTGAAAGTTGCTAAAAACTGATTGTTGATGAAAACACTGTAGCAAAATAATTTTTTAAATATATGAATAGTACTGTGGGACCCACTTTTAATATTTTTAATGTATGAACAATGCATGAACAGTGTGTGAACAGTACACGCACAGTATATGCACAGTGTTTTTTTCTCACAAAAGTCAATAAATCCGGCTTAAAAAAAAAAAAAAAAAAAGCAGAAAACGCAACACAACTTTGAGTAACTAACCGTGCTATCCAAACCGGGTCAATATGTGGTGAAAGAGAGAGAGGAGTTTGTTGGGCTAATAGAAAATAAATTCTTAAATTGTAAACATTGGCCTAAACTTAAGTAAAGCCCAAAACACTATATCATAAGAAAAACTCTCCAATAACACATTAATGCAGAAACACTCCAATAAGAAAACATTAATGTTGAAACAAACAGAGGAACAAACAGAGTTTTACCCTCTGTTTGTTTTAGCATTAACGTTTTCTGGAAAATGGTTAATTTCCTAAAGAGTATTTTATGAAAAAACTCTCTTTTTTTGGTGTTGGTAACAACTTTGAAAATGAGCTTGAAAACATTTTTTGGTATTTGGTATGCACAAACTTTTAATAACATTTCTTGTATAATTTAAAACGTGTATAACAAGTGATTTCTGCATAATATATCTACAATGCTAGCCCATACATAGAACTAGGGTATATGTCACAATTGATATAATAGTTTTAAAAAATCAATGGCTTAGCGTTGAAGTTTAAGGAAAACATTGCAATGCACTTCATAATATTAATATGATAAGTGACAAAATGCAACTCCCCTAAAAAGAAAGAGAAAGAGATGGTCAAAGAAATAAAGTAGGAGTATATGTGAGGTAGATTTTTGTAACGTGACAAAGAATATATATATATATATATATATATAAGCGGGCGGGTCGGTTTGCAGCGGGTTAAACATATATCAACTTGTTATTTAGCCTGACCCACTAAATTATCTATCTAACCCACCCAACCTGACTCGCCTCACTTAATAGACCTGCATGGGTTGAGTTTGGTTGATGCAAGTCAGGTCAAGGTGGTCATGCGGTTTTTTTGCACAGCCCTATGATTAATTGTTCAAATATGTTTTATATCAAGATGGCTAATATCGCAATAGTTCACATAGAGATGCTTTATGTTGATTTAGTGAATCTCAAGTAAGCATTGTATCTTAGTCAAGAAGGTCAATTTATTCACTTAGGATTATTAATTCTCAGTTGTTAACTTATGCATATTCTCAGTTGTTAATCTCAAGTAAGCATTGTATCTTAGTCAAGAAGGTCAATTTATTCACTTAGGATTATTAATTCTCAGTTGTTAACTTATGCATATTTCAAATGTCCTATTAGTAAATGACTAAAATTAATTTTAGTTCAAACATAATTATTGCAACCTGTTGTTCCGAATGAGACACAAATCAGCCACCAAAGAAGCTAATAATAATAATGAAAAAGATATGAAGCAAAGTATCTAATACTTCCATAAAAGAAAAGTAACCATCTTTAGCATGTTAAGACCAACATGTATTAATTTAGGCCATTATAAACATCCTATTTAAATATTTTTACACATTTGTTTTATAATCTTAAATATTTTAACAGATACTAAAACCCTACCACCCAAGAAATATTTAACAGTTAGGATATTATTTCAATTAACATGAAAGGCAAAAGCATGCAAATTCTACAGGCGCACCTAATGACAACAAAAATAAAAATTGACATTTGAGCCTTTTAGGGACCAACATATATACATTGAGGGGCTTTCATTTTGTATGGCATCAAAATCAATTGCTATCTGTCATAGACTAAATCTCTAAGTGAGATTTTCTTTTTGGTTCAAGACTTAAATGTAAGAAAACTCCAGCCTAACAACCATATATAATTAAGCTGACTTTTCATTACACTCTAAGCGTGAAAATCGGGAACTAATAGAGGAGTGTCAAATGAAACAAAAGCTTGCTTGTTGAAAATAAAGCTACCCGCGGGCGTTGGGGAGACATTTGGGGCAGGGGGGGCCAATATGATACTTGGACTCCGATGAATTAAAATTTTCCCTCAAAATTTTGATCCATTCATGGGAGCAACACCGACACAGGCCCCTACACTAAAGTACAATAACTGTAGAACTCTAGTGACAAGAATGTGATCGCAGTTAATTTGTTGATCTATCCAACAAAGCACCATTCTAATAAGCAAGGACACCAAGAAATATTTTATGGTAAGCAGTTAAGATTTATGGTAAGCAGTTAAGATTATTCATAGCGATGGTTTTAAAAAATTTAGTATCCAGTAACTCAAAAAGTTATTTTATTTATTTTAACATATTATTTTACAATACACCAAATATTAATTTTTTTTTTATCGCTTCATTTTAATATTCTTTTTTTTTCTTCCCCATGTCTCTTCTTCTCTCTCTCTCTCTCTCTCTTCCCAAGTAAGAACAATAAACAAACCCACCAAACTCACAATTACTGTCAGCCACCACCAACACTAGCAAACCCAAAACCACCACCATTGCCACCCACAATCTAATCATTGGATTGTATATTTTTATTATATCATTCATTTAAGGTTGTAATATTTCAAAAATATCAATTGCTTTATTATCAAACAAATGTAAAAATTTCCTATTTTTGTAATTCAAAATTGTATATAAAAAATAAGTTTATTGATTGAATAATAAATAACATTTGATTTGAACGAAATATGATATGCACGTTGAGAATATTAGAAATATGAAATTCAACGGTTAAAATTTCAAAATTCACCCAAAAAAAAAAAGATATATGAGAAGTTTGAGGAGTTTCTCTCAAAATTAGTTTGGAGAGAAACTTTGTTCATTTCTTAAAGATTTGTCATTTTCAATTTTCATTTTTTGTTCTTATTTTCTCTTCTCAAATCCTACACTCATTTTTTGTTTCCAACTCAATTTCTGTTTGGCACCAATTTTGGTCTAGTTTTTGTTTTGCTTAAATCCTTCTATTTTCTGATAAAAGCAACGGTCACCTATCACTTGAGAGAGAGAGAGAGAGTGAGTGAGTGTGTGTGTGTGTGTGTGTGTTTTAATGAGACATGTCACTAATAATGGGACCCACAAATTTGGTTTTTTTTTTTACAAAATGCCACTATTTTTATTTTCACAAAAATGATAACGGGCAAAAGACGTTTTTGTTTTCTATATTCAAACTCACTTTTTAGGATATTAAAAATGAAAACTAGGTACAATTTTGCAAACCATATCATTTTTTTGTGATTAGTCCCGCAGAAAACTGAAAATGAATACACATAAGGCATACTTTGTTTTCGTCTAACCAACCAAACAAGCTATATATTATTATGTATCAACTTTCAAGTGCTCTGAAATACAGATCCTCATATATTATTATGTCTCTTTGGGCAAATTCCTTCGTTTAGATCTTAAAATGTTTATTTTTGCCATTTTTAGTAAAATTTATTTCCTTTTCAACTTTTTATTCAAAATTTGTTAGAATAAGGTTCTGTCTTTTTAGGACGTCTTTTAGAGTAAAAACAATAGCATTTAGTTTTGCAATTATCTTAATTTTTTCTATTTTGGTAAAATTTACTATTTTGCCACCTAATATTTTGCTTAACACGAATTAAGATTTTTAGGAGGTTTTTATTTTTTATTTTTTTATTTATTTTTACTATTTAAACTCAGTGTAGCCTCCAAAACACTTCAGTTTTCATATTAATAAAAATATATACATTTGTCTCTCTTTTATGGTAAATTCCAAATTCTATCACCTTGTGAATTTGAAATTATATTCTTGAAATAGACATATTTTGTCTCTTGTGGCTTCCACCTTAATGAAACCCTGTCAAGCAAAGCATTTTCATTTTTCACACATATGTAAGAGGGAAAGTATAAAGGATGAGTGTAGGGGAAATAAATATTGTGAAAGCAAGGACTTATATCAAAAGCCACAGTTTTTTTTTTTTTTCAAACAAAGTCAATAGCTCAGTATGTGACCAATAAGTGAGAATAGCTTCCTAGAAGACAGCTTTATAGCTCAGCTGATATATTAAATCAGGGGTTTGTGCTGGGACCAGGGTTACTTGAAGACAGCTCTAACAAAACATAACATCTAACAATTAAGCACTTGCTTGAAATGGAGGGGAATAACAATTTAAATAAATAAATAAATAAATATATTTACCACTGGCCGAATTGAAGCACATTTGCCATGGTCAGCATGTGATACTTTGACTCTAATGAGTTGAAATTTTCCCTCAAAATTTTGACCCAAGGGAGCAACACATGTACATGCCCCTACACTAAAGCACAATAACAGTAGAATGTTATGACAGTTATCACACTTAATGTAACGCCTCAGCCTTAAAAAAAAAAAAAAAAAAAGTTTGAGAGATATTTTTTGAATCCCCATGTGAGCCTACACCTAACCATCTATTGCCCACCACACAATTCTTAAAATATCTCTCACTCTCTCTTGACCGGTCACCTAAGCCCTTCTCTCCCACTTTGCTTTCTTTTATTCACACAAAAACACACACACACAAACCTCCATCTCTATCTCACCCTCACCAACCATCACTCCATTGGATCACCACCATCATCTTTTGTGACAAAATTCACCGGGGAACTTCGTAAAAATCTCTAGGCTCCTTCATCTCAAACCAGGGACGGAACCATGATTCATACTTGGGGGGGGGGGTAAAGCTTAGAACCCAAAAAAAGTTTATGAAAATAAAAACTAGCATCTATTTCATATTCAACAAAATACTACATGCAAAATAAATATTTATTAAATATTTCATATTATAAAGCACATCAACAAAGTATAACATACAAAATAAGTGTTTCTTATTTTGTCCACGATTTTTGTTTAGTCCATATTTATTTTTTTATTTTGTTTTTGTAGTTTGGGCATGAATTTTATTTATTTTCTTGTAGGTCAATATCTAAATATTTTAGACGAGGAGAGACAAAGATATATATATATATATATATAAAGGCAAATCTTTTTTATACTATTTTTTCTTTTTAATTTGGGAGGGGGGGGGGGCAGTGGCCCCCCTTTGCCTTACTGTGGGTCCATCCCTGTCTCAAACTATCAAGAGCAGGCAGCAACCTTTTGAGTAAGATATTATGGCTTGTAGTAGTTAGGCAACTACTTTCTGGAGGTTGGACTTTTGGTATTATAGACCTTAGGTGTATGAGACTCCTAACCTAATGTTGAAGCTGCACACACTAGGGAGATTTTGCACAATTGTTTTGTAACTAATTTTGGCAATAAATTTTTTCCTGTCTTAGAAATAAGATGTTTATATGTAATTAATTCACACTTTCATTCTTTTATGGTCAATGGTCATTGTAATTATTGCATAGCACTCTAACTTACTTTTGGAGTATTTTTAATGAAATCATTATGAAAATCCTTGATGTTGGTACTTGGTATGAATTATTTGGATTGAATTGTCAAAAGGGAAAAATCTATAGGTACCTTCAGGTTGTGTTTCTCATGTTTTGGACCCTTTTAGGTTTGGGGTGTGACAATTATGGTATCAGAGTTTAGGTTATGATTTTGTAGACTTTGAAGTGGGGATTGATTTTGATATAAGTCAAAGCATTAGAGGTGTGATGAATCGTTTGTTTAGTACATTTGTTGAAGCTTCCACATGTTATTCCTTTATTCTTATCTAGCTTGTCTATGCTAACCTTCTATGTTGCCTTATGATTTACTTGCTTTGTTTCTTGGGTATAGGTATAAGTTCTTTTGTACACTATGCCTCCTAAAAAGAAAGCACGTAAAGTAAGGCATGTAGATGAGGTTGCAACTCCAGAACATGGCCCTAGGCAACGCCAAGAGCGTGAGAGATTTGTCACTTCTAATGGTGGTGAGATTGATGAGGTGGCAGACAGGATTTATGCTAGGATTGCTAGAGTGGTCCATGGTGGTGAACATAGGAAGGAGGGTTGCTCTTTTGGGGAGTTCTATAAGCAAAACCCTCCAACATTTGATGGGGAGCCTGATCCTATGGCAGCAAAGAATTGGTTGCAAAAGATGGAAAAATTACTGAAAGCCCTTGAATGCACTGATGCTTAGAAGGTGGTGTATGCCACTTTTGCTCTTTAGGGTTCTGCTGAAAGATGGTGGTCAAGCACTAAGCAATTGTTGAGGATGGAGTTGGGAGGGAACACTCCTATTACTTGGGAGAAGTTTAAGGAATTTTTCTGTTTGTTTCTAGACCCCTTAAAACACTATTGGATTAACCTAGTTAACAAGCCAAGTTATTACTTAGTCCAAATTCCAGATTTAGATTAACATAATCATATAATCATATCAATGTAAAGTGCAGAATATAAAAAACACAAAGATATGATGACCCAAGAAAACCAAACCGATAAAAAACATGGGGAGGATTTAACCTAGCTAGCCTCAAGGTAAACCTGAATCCACTATGAAAGAATCGAAGTTTTACAATAGCGATTTAGACCATTAACATCCCATTGCTACCCATCAGTGGAAAAGTTACTAACACGACCACAAACTCCTTCTTTCTTAGATTCTTCAGCAAGTACAATCACTTTCGCTTGCATATCTTTAAGCTCTTTAGTGCAGCAACTGAATGATCATCAAGCTCTCAAAGAAATATCCTTCTTGATAATCCTAAGCATGTGTAAAGGCAATCACCTCTCAGATCTCACAAGAGATTCACACACACAGCAAATAGAGCAACCTCTAAAACGTGGCTAGGGTTTGCTTTTTATACCTAGGGCAAAACATAAAACCCTACACGTCATATGGACTTAAGGCTGAGTTGGAAATTCTGCGGAAAAAACAATCTGCACGACTTTCGATCGATCGAGTCAGTCAGAATTGCACACTCAATTCTACAGTTAACTCAATTCTAACTTTACATAAAAGACATACTTTGAGCAAGACTAAAACAAGTCTAACAACCTGTTTTGATCATGGTTTGCCAACAATACAAATTAGAGTTCTAATATATTAGTTTCTAAGTACTTAAAACCTAACATTTTCAATGAGACATATTTCCCTGATGTAGTGAAGGACCGAAAGGCAAGAGAATTTTCTAATTTGGTTCAGGAGACTATGACTATATAAGAATATGCTGCAAAGTTTGTGGAGCTTTCTTGCTTTGCTCCTTACTTGATTCCGGATGAGTCTAAGGAAGTGAGTAAGTTTCAGAAAGGTCTTACTGAAAGGATTCACCCCACATTATAGCCTCTGGAGTGGACACTTTTATTGAGACTATGAAGAGGGCCATGAGTCTTGAGGAAGACTTTAGATGCAATCCTAGTTTGGATGACACTGGGAAGAAGCAATGGCCATTTGGGTCACCACAAAACAAGGGTCAAGGACAAGAGTCCAAGGAAACTAGTGAGGGGGAGCAATCATTTGGTAAAGGCAAGAATGCCTCTTCGCAGGCCAACAGTAAAAAGAATTGCAATCGTTGTGGTAAGCACCATGAAGGACAACATTGTGCTAGTGGGATTAGGTTATGCTACATATGTAAATAGCCTGGTCACATTGGCCGCATGTGCCCTACTGTAAAAGATTTAGGCCGCCCTACTTCACCTCATTTGCTTAGAAGTGATAACACTAGAAAGAATGTACAAGGGAGAGTGTACGCATTGACCAATCAAGATGCCCGAGCCACAGATAACGTGGTGACAGGTATTCTCCTTTCACTAGAAAATCATGCGAAAGTTCTTTTGATCCTACACATTAGTTTCCCTTTTGCCTTAGACAAGGATTTTATCAAGGAGGCCAAAACTATATTGTGTGTATGTGCAATTTTGGGGACGAAATTATTCAAGGGGTAGAGAATGTAACGCCCCAGCCTTTAAAAAAAAAAAAAAGATTTGAGAGATATTTTTTAAATCCCCCACGTGAGCCCACACCTAGCCATCTATTCCCCACCACACAATCTCTTAAAATATCTCTCTCTCTCTTGACCGGTTACCTAAGCCCTTCTCTCCCACTTTACTTTCTTTTATTCACACAAAAATCCACACACACAAAGCTCCATCTCTCTCTCACCCTCACCGACCACCACTCCATCAGATCACCACCATCATCTTTTTGTGACAAAATTCACCGGGGAACTTCGTAAAAATCTCTAGGCTCCTTCATCTCAAACTATCAAGAGCAGGCAACAACCTTTTTGAGTCGGATATTATAGCTTGTAGTAGTTAGGCAATTGCTTTCTGGAAGTTGGAATTTTGGTATTATAGACCTTAGGTTTATGAGACTCCTAACCTAGTGTTGAAGCTACACACACTAGGGAGATTTTGCACAATTGTTTTGTAACTGAGTTTGGCGATAACTTTTATCCTGTCTTAAAAATAAGATGTTTATATGTAATTAATTCACACATCTATTTTTTTGTGGTCAATGGTCATTGTAATTATTACATAGAGCTCTAACTTACTTTTGGAGTATTTTTATTGAAATCATTATGAAAATCTTTTGAAAGTTCAATATGGGTATGAAACACCCTTGAACGTTTAAACCCCCAGATACCAAAACACCAATTCAAGCTTTATATCAAACAATTAATGTGCGGAATATGATAACAAGCTTATAACAGAATTGATAAAACAATCTAAGCCAAATATAAACACATCCACAGCAGTAAATATAAGGCAAATATAAAGGAAAGAGAGATGCAAACACACGGACAACACACGATGTGTTATCGAAGAGGAAACCGAAGTCCTCGGCGTAAAACCTCTTTGCCGCCCTCCAAGCGATGATACAATCCACTAAAGAATATAGTTGGGATACATGAACAGCAGAAGACCCTCCAAGCCTAATCTACCCAAGTACCTAAATCCTCCAAGCTTCTTGCTCCAACGAGGTTATGCCGAACCTATTTCTTCTTTAGCTTGCCGGATTCCGCTACTTGACCATAGCATCAACCAATGTATATTAGTTCCTTTCCAAACTGCTTCCTAAAGCACCAAATGGACCTTCTCACAGACATGGGTGTGGTGAGATAAGGGTTTGGTAAATGACCTCTCAAGGGTATGACAATGGAGAGGAAGAGAGGAGAGGAATTTATAGAGTCTCTTTAGATGAAGATTGGGGATGAGGCAATCTTGTTTTTCTCTAGGGTTTTCTCTCACAAAATTCTCTCTGGAAGCTCTCTCAATATGATGGGCATAAGGGTGTTTATATAGTAGGGTGAGAAGGGAATGCAAAACGTCAATTTTTGCCAAACAGGGCAAGTTGGCGACTTGGTCTCGTGGCTTGTCCAAGTCGCGAGTTCAAGTTGCGACGTAATGGCCTAACCAGACTGGAACTTTTGTCCTGTATCGTGACAGCTGGCGCGACCCTTCAGCTTCCCAGTGTACCACTCACGTGCCAGCATTTCGCGGCTTGCCAGTTGCGATCCACCCGCGAGCCCTAGCCGCGAGTCTTTGTTTTTCTTGCACATTCTTGAGCTTTTCTTCACAACTTCTCACACACTACCCTTACAATTTTCCCACCTAAATACAGGGTTGCTAGGTGCTAAATTACAAGCAAATTGGTCACGGAATAAAGCCAATTAAATGGTTGATAAAAATTCAACCTTACAATCTCCTCCTTTGGCTATTCCGTGACAAAACCCTACAACAGACTCTAAACTTAAACGTGAGTTGGGAACAGTTGGAAAACTCACTCACACCTAACTCTAGATTCTGTAAAGCTCTTGAACATATGAATAAGTAACTCCTGAAACACAATAACATAGCAATATCATTGTATGCAGAAAACTTAATATGCATGTGGAGCAAAATAAGCATGATCAAGCAAAAATGAACATAGGCATAAAAGCAATAATTCATGGCAAGATCAACACCAGTAGTCACTTAAGCAAAAGTGATTACAATGTTCATTCACACAAGAAATGAACATCCGGACATGCAAAAATGATAAACTCAATTTAAGAGAATCATTTGCAAGTCCAACACTCAACCAATGCATACAAACATATATGCATCTAGGAATAATCCTACAAGGGCACAAGAGTGTTATACTTAAGGTAATGCAAAGCATTAACAAGTACCAAAACACAAAGCACAAAGGCTGCATATGCAAAGTTTTTGCAAATATATGGCACAAACCATACAAGCCTACAAACTAGTGCATAAGAACAAGAAACAACCCTCAAAGCTTACAAAAGCATCAATGGGTACAAAACAACAATCAAACAGTGCTTAAAGCTGAATAACATCATACTATATAAGTAAACACCAAAGATTTAAAACAGACTAAAAAAAATGTATCCAACTTAAAACACAAATATTTAAACTCCCCCTCAAAGTGAGCACTCCCCCTTAAGAGCTGCCCCAAAAGTTCTCCCCCTTTTTGACCGGAATGGCCAAAGGGTCAGTGGTCCTGGCTGGTATGAATGCTGTCAAACTTGGCAGAGAGTACATCTAGCTAGTCCTGCATTGCTGTCATCCTCTCTGTCTGTTGATTTTGAACATCACGGATTGTATCAAGTCTCTCCAGGATGATCTGAAGGGTATCAGGAGGTACAAGTGATGAGGTAGAAGGTCTGCTCCTCTTGACTCTTACTCTAGGTGTGGAAACTGGTCCTGCCCCTTCTGCTTCAGTCTCCATAGGATCACCTTCTTCATGGACACCCTCTTCTTCTTCACCTGGAAGACGACTCTGTATCCGTACTAGAGTAAATTTGTTGATGGCTGATAGAGGAGGCATGGGACTGATATCTTGTGGGATTACAACACCCTTATCTTTGAAAATTCTCATGAGAAGACTTGGAAACACCAGCTTGGGTCTCGAGGTGGTTTTAGTTTCATCCATTATAGTGTCAAAAATGTGGGAACTGATGTCAATAAAGGTGTTTTCCTTAAGATCCATAAGAAAGATGGCTCTGGCATTCGTCAATGTAGTCATCTTCCTTATAGGGTACAGATTGTACATCATTATTGTTGTTAAACACCTAATGTCTTTAGGAAAGTCAGAAGTGTTGAGACATCTCCTTTCTAAAACCCCACCAATCTTTTTCTGGACAGTTTCTAGAGAGACCATTCTGTCCTTGTAGTTCGTGAATTCATAATCTTCTAACCCCTCCAGTCCTAAAACCTTATCAATGTCATGAGCATCTAAGGTAAACTCCTTTTTCCTCACCCAACAACTCAACTCTTCCTTCTTTATCACAACATTGGCATAGAATTCTCTGATTAGTGGTTCACACACTAAAGGTAAGTCACCCAGAAGTTTCTCCCAGCCTCTTCCTTCAAAGCATTGTGGAATGAATGTATCCCTCAAGTCATGCAAATCCACAAATCTCTCCTGGATAATTGTTCCTTTTACAAAGGAATCTCTGTATCTCTCAAAATGTTTGACTGATCTAAACAGGTTGTTGTCCATTTTCAATCTTTTATCAGCTTTCTTAGCAGGAGTCTTCTTCTTAGAAGATGTGGAAGCCATCTGTAAACACTCAGAAAAGTCCACAACAAGGGCACAACACAATATGTGGAAGTATACTCAAATTAGTAACCATGTAGTTATAAGGAAGAACAAAGTGTTGGGCAAAAACACAAACCAGGAATAGTTGATAACAGAGAAATAAGACATAACATAGTAATCGCAGATTAACCAAGTTCAGTCTGTAAAGATGAAACTTTCATACAGATAGATGAAAGCAACTGTCACTGAAACTTAACCAAATGAACATGGAATGTGCAAGATAATCCCTAGAGGCAGGGTCACACTCAAGATGTGTTAATACACACACAGAGCAGATTGAACCACATAAACATAAGGTCAAACACATGGCAAACTCAAATTACATTTAGGGAAATATCACAGAGAAACCAACAACCGTATACCCAATGGGTATACCTATTCAAATATCAAATTTCAAGCATGAAAACCCATGAATGAGAAGGTGAAAACATGAAAACCCATAATGGAGCAAACCCAAGAAACTAGGCATTACCAAGAGAGAACAAACCAAACCATAAAAACAACATTTTGAAGCATAAATGATTAGAATACCCAAATAGCAATTCGAACAGTAAAACACATAGATTCAAGAGTATTTTACATAAAACATGAAAATGGAGTGAAGAACAAGAAAGCCCATACCTTTTTGAAGATTTATGCAGAAATGATGTAGGAATGAAGGTTTTTTTTCAGTGAGAATTGAAAGCTTTCAGAGAGAGAGTGAAGAAGACAATGAACAGCCGCTGAAAATTGAGGGAAAATTGAAAAACAATTTTTAAAACTGTCTACAAAAACGCAATACACACGTTTTTCGCGACTTAACCAAGTCGCTAGTAAGTCGCCAGGGCAAGCAGCGAAACACTGTGAAGGTAAGATTCTAGAAAAATCTTCTAAGTGTTTTTCACGATTGGAAGGTTTAGCCGCGAAGGAGTCGCGAGCTGAGCCGTGAAAATCTCTGAGTAACCCTTGCGATTGAACATTCCACTCGCGAACAAACCGCCAAAATGAGCCGCGAAAAGAGCACAACTCAAATTTTTCAAAAAAATTTCTAAGTCTTTTTCGCGACTAGAATACTGACTCGCCAGTAAGTCGCGAAAAATCTCTGATTGAGCTCACAACTGGGCCTTGCGACTGAGTCAACCCACGACTTAGTCGCCAAAACAGGACAACACAATTTTTGAAAACAATTTTGCATTTTTGTAAAGACAAAGTACTTTCCAAAAACAAAACAAAACACTCAAAAATATTTTTGTGTTTAACCAACAAAGATTGAGCATGTGAAAGCACATTTTATCAAGTACAATCACACAAATGAATATGGCATTCATTGAACATAAACTTGTGTGATGTGTGTGGATATCAAAAGTGAGATAGTCCTTAGTCCAATGTGAAGCTTCAATGATCAATTCAATCAAGGCATACACAACTAGCACTAGATAATATGACCTATCTCAATTATAGAAGCATGCATATATGACCTCCCACAAGAACTTGATAACAAATCTTTGAAGCTTTTCATTTGGCTCCATGTTCAAAATATCATTTGCCATTTTTGAACAAAGAAACTCTCATTGTGAGATAGATGCCTGAAATTTTTGATATTTCAATTTATGAGTTAGCCTTTGGCCTTTTGAGCATCATACATTTTATTATGGTCGCTTTCCCTTTTTCCTAGTCAAATTCTAGTATGTGCAACAGGCTTTTGCAGCTCTATATCTCTTTTCATTTTGAGATTTACATTTAGAGAGATCTTTTAAAGCATAAAAATAAAGAGTGGGAAGATATATAGGCATGAGTCTATGCATGTCTCAAGATCAACAAAACCATTCACTAATCATTCATGACAAGGTTGAAGATCTATTTACAACAATCACATAGATTTCAGAATTTCTTCCACAATGATATGATTGCAAGAGAGACAAGCTAAGCTCGTTAAATGCACAAAGCCATTAGTACAAAAGTACAAGGCAAAACATGCTTTGAAACAAAAACTCAACAAAGTGATCAAACTTTTTGGATTTTCAATTTTTTATGCGTTTTTGGATTTTTGACACGAAAGCAGTAGAAGAATGATCAAAAACAAGAAAAATGAGAAAGTATTTTAAATACAAACAAACCACAAATTAAACAGATACTCAAAAACACAGCGCAAATAACCAATCGTATCCACAAAGCATAGGAAGAATTGATGCATGAACATGTTATAATGCTTATGCATGAGTACCCTTTGTCACCCACACGTCACGTGTGTTTGGGGTGATATCCTTGATGGATCGGGTACGAGAGTTAGGACTTTCAAACGTCCTATTGAAGCTCTCCAAGCAGGTGGTGAAGACACCGATCATCTTCATCACGTCCGTCATTCCTGGATCATTGTTTTGACTTCTTGGTTTCTCACCACCCCAAAACCTCTTGTCATTCCTTCTTCCTCGTGACCGAGGTGCGCTTGCATTATTGTCTGCTTTTAGCTTTTGACAGTTGGGTTTAGTATGCCCTCGTAGTCTGCAATAGTAACACACATACTCAGTTCTAGGACCCCATTGTGGTCTTCAGAGAGATCTTGCTCTGGTTTCGTGTCTGCCCATAGATTGATTTCGGGGCTTATTCACCATCCGTTGCTCACTCACATTCTTCTTCTCAGCCTTAACATTCTCAGGGATGGTTTCTTCTACAGTAGGCTCTATGGCCTTCACAAATTTCATTTCTTTGGTAGCTTTGGCTGATGAGCTACTTCCTCCAGTATACCCCAATCCGGACTTATCTGAAAAATGTTTTTGAGACGAGATAACATCTTCCAGCTTTCTAGAGGAGACCCTTTCAATCTTGGCTTGCGCTTGCACCATTTCTTGCTCAAGGAATCTTACTTTGGTGTAAGCTTCTGATAACTCTCCATTTAGTGTCTCAATCTCACATTTAGCCTTTTTATATCTATCCAGTAAACTTTTGTAGTCCTCTTCAGCCCTTTTCATCTTCTTTACCGCCGCCTTTGCAACCCTTGCATACTCACCTGATTTCTCAAGAAGTAAAGTATAATTCTCTTGAATACTCAAAGTACCTTCATCCTCTTCAGCTTCAGATTCTTCAACAACTCCAATAGATTCCAAATCAGAATGTTCACCAAGCTCCTTCACAAGTGTATCCAAGTCATCTAAGGATTCCACATGAGCAATGGTTATGAATGCGGAGAAATTTCCTTCTCCATCACAGCTCTCGTCAGAATCAAAATTTGATGAGTCCGAATCACTTAAAGTAGTGGCATACACCTTTCCCTTCGATTTCAAGTAGTTTGGACATTCCTTTTTAAAATGCCCATGCCCATTACATTCAAAACATGTAATTCCTTGTGAGGATTGGGAATCTTTACTATCTTTTTTTCGGAAGTCTTTTTTCTCTTTTTCGGCACTCTGGAATTTTCTTTTGTCACCAAATTTTCCACTATTCTTGAGCTTTAGGAATTTCTGGAAGTTCTTTACAAGATACGCCACATTTTTATCTACTGTATCCTCTTCCGAAGATTCATGAGACACTATCCTCTCATCAATTGTCTTAAGAGTAAGGGATTTGCTCTTCTTCGCTGAAGGAAGAGACAACTCATATGTCTGTAGAGAACCAACTAGCTCCTGAACCTTGATTTCATCAAGATCTTTACTCTCTTCAATGGCTGTAACTTTAGCACGAAAACTTTCTGGTAGTGACCGAAGGATCTTCCTTACAACTTTAAACTCCTCCGTCTTTTTCCCCAAATTAAATTTGCCGATGACCACCTCGTTTAGCTTACTATAAAAAGAGTCAAAGGACTCATCCTCATTCATCTTTAGCTGCTCAAAGCGAGTGGTCAGCATCTGAAGTTTGGTGTCTTTCACCTTCTTGGTTCCTTCATAGGTCGTCTCCAGAATCTCCCATGCTTCCTTAGCAACAGTAATATGAGAAATCCTGTGAAATTCTTCTGGAGAGATAACACAGAAAATGGCATTCAATGCTTTACTGTTTGCATTAGCTGCCACAAGAGTTGCCTTGTCCCAAGTGGATTTGGCATCCATTGGCTTTGTCCAACCTATGTCAACTGCATCCTACACAGCCTCATCCATAGAACACAAAAACGCCCTCATTCGGACTTTCCAAAAAGTATAGTTATTACCATAAAAAAATGGTGGAGCAGTGAGAGATTGAGACCTATCCATCTCAACAACGGGTCAAGGATCACACTTAGGTATTAAAACCATAACAAGTGTACCCGCTCTGATACCAATTGAAAGTTCAATATGGGTATGAAACACCCTTAAACGTTTAGACCCCTAGATACCAAAATACCAATTCAAGCTTTATATCAAACAATTAATGTGCGGAATATGATAACAAACTTATAACAGAATTGATAAAACAATCTAAGCCAAATATAAACACATCCACAGCAATAAATATAAGGCAAAGATAAAGGAAAGAGAGATGCAAACACACAGACAACACACGATGTGTTATCAAAGAGGAAATCGAAGTCCTCGGCGTAAAACCTCTCTGCCGCCTTCCAAGCGGTGATACAATCCACTAAAGAATATAGTTGGGATACATGAACAACAGAAGACCCTCCAAGCCTAATCTACCCAAGTACCTAAGCCCTCCAAGCTTCTTGCTCCAACGAGGTTACGCTGAACCTATTTCTTCTTTAGCTTGCCGGATTCCGCTACTTGACCATAGCATCAACCAATGTATATTGGTTCCTTTCCAAACTGCTTCCCAAAGCACCAAATGGACCTTCTCACAGACGTGGGTGTGGTAAGATAAGGGTTTGGTAAATGACCTCTCAAGGGTATGACAATGGAGAGGAAGAGAGTAGAGGAATTTGTAGTCTCTTTAGATGAAGATTGGGGATGAGGCAATCTTGTTTTTCTCTAGGGTTTTCTCTCACAAAATTCTCTCTGGAAGCTCTCTCAATATGATGGGTATAAGGGTGTTTATATAGTAGGGTGAGAAGGGAATGATTTAGATGCAATCCTAGTTTGGATGACACTGGGAAGAAGCAATGGCCATTTGGGTCACCACAAAACAAGGGTCAAGGACAAGAGTCCAAGGAAACTAGTGAGGGGGAGCAATCATTTGGTAAAGGCAAGAATGCCTCTTCGCAGGCCAACAGTAAAAAGAATTGCTATCGTTGTGGTAAGCACCATGAAGGACGACATTGTACTAGTGGGATTAGGTTATGCTACATATGTAAATAGCCTGGTCACATTGCTCGCATGTGCCCTACTGTAAAAGATTTAGGCCGCCCTACTTCACCTCATTTGCTTAGGAGTGATAACACTAGAAAGAATGTACAAGGGAGAGTGTACGCATTGACCAATCAAGATGCCCGAGCCACAGATAACGTGGTGACAGGTATTCTACTTTCACTAGAAAATCATGCGAAAGTTCTTTTGATCCTACACATTAGTTTCCCTTTTGCCTTAGACAAGGATTTTATCAAGGAGGCCAAAACTATATTGTGTGTATGTGCAATTTTGGGGACGAAATTATTCAAGGGGTAGAGAATGTAACGCCCCAGCCTTTAAAAAAAAAAAAAAAAGATTTGAGAGATATTTTTTAAATCCCCCACGTGAGCCCACACCTAGCCATCTATTCCCCACCACACAATCTCTTAAAATATCTCTCACTCTCTCTTGACCGGTCACCGAAGCCCTTCTTTCCCACTTTGCTTTCTTTTATTCACACAAAAACCCACACACACAAACCTCCATCTCCCTCTCACCCTCACCGACCACCACTCCATCGGATCACCACCATCATCTTTTTGTGACAAAATTCACCGGGGAACTTCGTAAAAATCTCTAGGCTCCTTCATCTCAAACTATCAAGAGCAGGCAGCAACCTTTTGAGTCGGATATTATAGCTTGTAGTAGTTAGGCAATTGCTTTCGGGAAGTTGGAATTTTGGTATTATAGACCTTAGGTTTATGAGACTCCTAACCTAGTGTTGAAGCTACACACAATAGGGAGATTTTGCACAATTGTTTTGTAACTGAGTTTGGCGATAAGATGTTTATATGTAATTAATTCACGCCTCTATTTTTTTGTGGTCAATGGTCATTATAATTATTACATAGAGCTCTAACTTACTTTTGGAGTATTTTTATTGAAATCATTATGAAAATCTTTGATGTTGGTACTTGCTATGAATTATTTGGACTGAATTGTCAAGAGGGAAAAATCTATAAGTACCTTCGGATTGTGTTTCTCATGCTTTTGACTTTTTTGGATTTGAGGCGTGACACTTTAAGTTTGTTGATCTATTCTATAAAGTTGGCATACATTCTGATGAGCCGAGACACCAAGTAATATTTTGTGGTAAGCAGCTAAGCCTTAATCTTGATGACATTGCTCACGTTCACCAAGAGTAGTGATGGTTCTATAATATAAAGCTAAGCCTTACTCTTGATGACATTGCTACTGCAAACTATCTAGAACACTTCTAAATGCTTGACAGAGGATACCAAATTACGTGTTAATAGCACCAAGACTTTTCACTGCCTGCTTACCTAGCTAGTATAACCTCCTTTTTCTTATCCAAGAACCAATAGTGGCCATCTTATCATATAATTAAGGCTTTCAACATATGGTACTGCTCATGTCATCTTAAGTCACCAATTCATCTGATATGACCAAAGAACACTTTAATTTGTTGGTTGTCAAAATCTCAATAATTTTGAGAATCTAGAACAAATGCACCCCTAAGTTTTACTCTTTCCAATAGTTTTTGTTACTCAAACAGGGAGAATGTGCATCTTCTAATAATAACGTTGGAGCTTATCCATAACCTTTGCTTTCGCTTTCGCCATACAGTACATGGTTTCTCACTCCTCATAACCTTCAATACCAACCCTAAATAAAGTTTCTATCCTCATTCCTCGCTTCACCTTAACTACAATTGGATTTTCAAATGCAAGGCAAATTTACTCAGTGGGTTCAAAATATACCAAATAAATCTATTGAATAAGAACTATAACCACAATGGTAATCGAAAACTAGTTTACTCATCGATGAGAGCAGTGCTAGTGTGTTTCTATGGCCAGTATTATACTTGTAAAACACCTGGTCAAAGTTCAGTCTGCATTACCTGGTCAAACAAACATTCAATTAAAAACAAGTTAATAATCTATTTCTTTAAAAATTTAGAGATACGACCTTGTTTGTCAAAGACTCAAAGGAGAAGCTGAAATCTCTATACAGACATGTTAGAGATATATTAGCTCATTAGCTTAGGCTCAAGCCTAATTCTATATTATAAGTATATTTAGGTTGAGCTATTTTGTCTACAAGTCAAGTCTCCAACTTATATTATAAGTATATTTAGGGTTTAATCTGGACAAAATTGGAAAATGCCCTGTTTGGGCAAAAATAGCAGCATTGTGCCTTTTTCTCCAAACTAAATAGGGAAATGCCCCTATTTGTAACTCGACAAAGGGAAATCGAGTTATATTGAAAAACTCGATTATTCAATAGGCGAGTTATGTGTGAACTTTGTGCCACGCGGCCAAAACAGAAGCGGCTTCTCAATTATGTATGCACACATAACTCGGTAACTGGTAAATCGAGTTTTATGAACCTGTTGCCATTTCAAACCCAACGTCTCAGAAACTGTTCACTCTCATACAGTCATACTCTCCCTCGCTCTGCCATCACTCTCCCTGAACTCTGCCTCAACGTCTCCCTCTCCGTTAGTCTCACTACCCCTCTACACTTTCCCTCACCCTCTCACTCACTCTCCTCTACACTTTCCCTCACCCTTCACTCTCCGTGGTGCTTCCGTCGAACCCTCATCGCGCCGTTGATTACAGGTACGTTGCTCTTCTCTTTCTCTTGTTTTGTGTATCACAACTGACCATAATAGCCTTGCATGCATCTTGTTGGTTTAGAAAAAGTCATCTGGAAATCTCTGTTTCACACATACGAAGCAATTTTTTGTTGTGTGTGGGTATTTTGTGTGGGTATTTTGGGCTTTCAACCATCTTGTGTGTGCACCCGTGTAGAGACCATATAAATAACTCCAATCAATGGCTACCTACGTCTTCCTGATTCATTTACAGTTTCCTGTTATCTCTATGTTTCTGGGTTCATGAATTTTAGCTTGAAGTAGAGATATTTGGATGACAATGGTGAAAGATGTATTTTGTCCGTGTCTCTTGGCAAGTGCATTCTTTGAACTTACTCAAAAGTAGTAATTTTAATAATAAAGATGAGAATTTTGTTGTGTTTTATATGCTACAATGATGACATTATAAAATGTATGTGATTGTTTTGTTTAAATACTTTGCATAGTGTGTGAAAATTAAACTTGTAAATTGCTTAGGGAACCTAGGTAAACCCTTAAACAGCAAAACA
>NW_027070355.1:72840-132076 GCF_002906115.3 Quercus suber
TCATAATCATATATGTGAAATTCTACTAAAACAACACAAAATAAAAAGAATAGATTGGTCCATAGTATCTAAAATAAATGGCTATAGGTGCATAAGATCATTCAACTCAATTATGATTTTTAAGATTCTATATCTTTGCATATAAAATATTTGAATAGATTAATAGAAACAAAAAAAAAAATATGCTCATTAATTTAGAAAAAAAAAATAACAGCAAAATTTAAACAATTTAATTTTATGGAAAGCTAACAAAAGCAAAATTCAATTTTGATTCTAATTGAATTTTTTCTAACATTGTTTAAATATTATATATATATATATAGTGTTACCAAGTAATGGACAGTACAAAGTCATGATATATTTAAAAGACAAAATCAAATTTACCCAAACTTTGAGAGGGTAAATTACAATTTAGTGTCCATTTGGCAAAGATTAATTTGGTCAACTTATTTACTATTCAGCTTATTTTAGCTACTATTCATAAGCTAAAAAGTTTTCAATTTTAATAAAATAAGCAGATCTCAAATGGATTCTTAGTCTAGTATTAATATACTTTCTCTTATATACTCTACGGGACAAAACCAAACATGGGCTTGGGGCCATGGTCCACACTCCCCCACAAAATTTGACACCAAAATTAAGAGTTAGGTCTCCCAAAAAGTAAGAAATCCACCCTCCTCAAAGGAAGGAATTAACTAGCTAGCTCAGTAGTCTCTAAAAACTAATTTCCTAAATGGCCTCTTAGAAAAGTTTAATAAAACAATTATCCATGTACTTTCATTTTAGCTTTTTCCTAGCATTTTCATTGGTGGTAGTAACAATTTAGCTTTCAATAAACTAAAAATTTATTTTATCTGTTTTAACACCTCACTAAAGTTCAACTAATTTTTACCACTTTATTTAAATATTCTTTTTTTGTTATTTATTCTCTCTCTCTCTCTCTCTCTCTCTCTCTCTCTCTCTCTCTCTCTCAGGCAGCCATTGTCACCATCGCCCACAATAAATATATATATATATATACACATATATATATTTTGTTAAGATTTTCATCTGTTAATCAATAACATTTTTTTCACTTAAATCCTTTTAATTAAATGCCCGCGTAACAAAGCCCAAATTAGATCCAGTAACATCAATTGTTAATTAACAACTTAAATAATTAAAATCTATTTCAAATTTCATCAAATTAAAACTCGCTTGGTATGGATATTTCATATTAAAGTTGATGTTTTTAACATATCAAATAACTAATAATATCTATCTATACGTACGTAACCAAATGTTTCAATTGAGGTAAAAAAAAAAATCAAAATAATCAGCTAAAACGGATTATTATTATTATTATTTTTAAATCTGATTTAATCATGTTTTAAGATTTATTCAACTTGAAAAGGATAAACCAGACACTCCCCTGGGCTGGGCCTACAATAATATAAATTTTAAGTATTCAAACACAGTCGACATCCATTAAGTTTAATCCGAAAATATTATTACACATAAGTTAATCCATACAATTTTATACACTCGTCCCAAAATAATAGAGTGATTTGAAGTCACAATTTCAAGTCATGAGTTCTGCTTTGTGCATTAGTGTGTAATAAACATTACTAAAGATGGGCGGAAAAGATCTACTTAAACACATTTATATTCAACCAAACCAACAACGCAAAATCCCAAATTGAAGTTGGTGCCAACATGGGCAAGAAAAGCTGCGACTTCCTTGGTTCCGAAGAACTTCCGGTTCATGTAGGTAGTACCAAAGCCATAAGGCTGGTAGAGAGCGGAGGCAGTGATAAAAGATTGGTAGTCCCAAAAGCCCTTTGCATGGGCCTCAAGGGAGTTACGTTTTGAGAATATGTTCTCAAACTGGTCGGTCTTGAAATAGTCAGGAACGGCCCCGTGACAGCATTTTCCGCCTCCTCCTATTCCTATTACTACAGCTTTTGGCGGCGGGGAAAAAACCGAGCCAAATAGTGAAATTTATCGTTTATGTCTATATTTATATATAATATTTAAAAATTGAACCTGACATTTATTGTTTCTACTTTCTTGTTAAGTCACATAAATGATCATGCCATCATTCTTGTTTTTCTACTTTTGATTTCGAAGAATAGTTGACTCTTAACTTGAAAAGTATTAAAGCTTAGTTTGTCTCATTTTTGTTGAAAAGGAAGTAACCTAAATACTGCATTCTAAACTTTAATTACGTTTTGAACAGTATATATCTTCCTCCACTTGTGCTATCTTCCACGCAAGTTCCTTCCCTCTCATGCGTTTGTCTTCTTCTATACTTTTGTATTATTTGTTTTGGTTAGAACTTAGAAATATTTAGGCCCTGTTTGGTACATGATTTTAAACACATGTTTTCAGTTTTTAAACAAGATTATATATATATATATATTTACACACTTTTTTACCCACACGTATTTTAAAAAACTGAAAACTATTGTTTAAACATACGTTATCAAACAAACCCCTAAGTTCTAGGGGTGTCTTCTTCTGCTATACTTCTTTGCGTAAATGTCTAGTCTTTGCTAAAAGTCTTGCTATTACTTTTCCTCTATTATTATTCGTCCTATATAGAGATATATAGGTATAGCCAGTTTGCTCGTCTGTCAATTTTTATTTCGAATCTATTTTTGCCTAATCTTCTCGTGTATTGTTTTTTTCCGCGTAGTCTCTGTCGACTGTCTTGTTATTACTTTTGTAATATTCTTCCTTCTCTAGTGAAGTTTGTTTGTCTATTAATTTTCTATTTTGAATATGGTTTTTCTCTATTCTTCACGTGTATTATTAATTTTAATAAATTTAATCATATTCATATACAGATAAAGGGATAAGATATTTTTCCCCAAAGGGCATCCAACGTTCCTGTCCCTCTCGTCTCTCTCAACTCAAACCCTCCCCTTTGAGTTCTCACTCACTGTGTCTTCTTTCTCCTCTCCACCCCTCACAACCACAAACTGCATTTCCCAAGAGTATTGAAAGTTCAATATGGGTACGAAACACCCTTGAACGTTTAGACCCCAAATAACAAAAATACCAATTCAAGCTTTATATCAAACAATTAATGTGCGGAACATGATAATAAGCTTATAACAGAATTAATAAACAATCTAAGCCAAATATAAACACATCCACAGTAGTAAATATAAGGCAAAGACAAAGGGAAGAAAGATGCAAACATACGGATAACACACGATGTGTTATCGAAGAGGAAACCGAAGTTCTCGGCATAAAACCTCTCCGTCGCCCTCCAAGCGGTGATAAAATCCACTAAAGAATGTAGTTGGGATACATGAACAGCAGAAGACCCTCCAAGCCTAATCTACCCAGGTACCTAAGCCCTCCAAACTTCTTGCTCCAACGAGGTTAAGAAGAACCTATTTCTTTTTTAGCTTCCCGGATTCCACTACTTGACCATAGCATCAACCAATGTATATTGGTTCCTTCCAAACTGCTTCCCTCAACACCAAATAAACCTTCTCACAGACGTGGGTATGGTGAGATAAGAATTTGGTAAAAGACCTCTCAAGGGTATGACAATGGAGAGGAAGAGAGTAGAGGAATTTGTAGAGTTTCTTAGATGGAGATTGGGGATGAGGCAATCTTGTTTTTCTCCAGGGTTTTCTCTCACAAAATTCTCTCTGGAAGCTCTCTCAATTTAGTGGGTATAAGAGTCTATATATAGTGAGGTGAGATGAGAATATGAAGAGACAGTTTTTTGCCAAATAGGGTAAATTGGCGGCTTGGTCTCGCGGCTTGTCTAAGTTGCAAAATCAAGTCGTGACGTAACGGTCTGGCCAGCCTGGGACTTTTGTCCTGTAGTGCGACAGCTGGCTCGACCCTTCAGCTTCCTTGCGTGCATCTCACGTGCCTAAAGTTGGCGACT
This sequence comes from Quercus suber, assembly GCF_002906115.3. Classification (NCBI taxonomy): domain Eukaryota; kingdom Viridiplantae; phylum Streptophyta; class Magnoliopsida; order Fagales; family Fagaceae; genus Quercus; species Quercus suber. The sequence goes on from NW_027070355.1 coordinate 76,733, forward strand.
TGAAGCCGCGAGCAACCTGCGAGTCCTAGCCACGAAGCTCTGCTTCTTTGCACATACTTGAGCTTTTCTTCACATCTTCTCACACATTACCCTTACAATAATCCCACCTAAATACAGGGTTACTAAGTGCTTAAATTACAAGTAAATTGGCACGGAATAAAACTAACAAGATGGTTGATAAATTTCAACCTTACAAGCATTTCCATAAGAGTAGTGTTTATTACATACATGCCTCTACATGCAACAAAAAAACAATTAAATGGCCAAATTGAAAATAGTGACTTCAAGTCACAATTTTAATTATTTTTTCATGTGTAAATGTGTGTATAGTAATGTGTATTACTGTGTGCAACAATTGTTTTTGGCAAAAATGCAATTTACATGCATGCTAACTTTGCTTAAGAATCTTTTTAGCTCTTTACATTTGAATTTGATCATTTTAGTCCAGAAGTTTACTCCAAAGTCATTTAAGTTTTTTAACTTTAAAAATGGTCATTTTAACCCAATAAATTTACCCAAAAATTATTTTAATCCTATAAGTTGGTAGTTTTGAGTTATTTTTAGCAAATTTACTCGAATAACGAGTCCTTAAAGCACTAAAATGATTTTTGAGCAGAGTTATAATCAGACTAAAATGAACTTCAAACTTAAAGAACTAAAATGATTTTCTTGCAAAGTTATTGAACAAAAATGACCAACTCCAAATTTAAAAATTCAAAATAACTTTTGGATAAAGTTAATTAGTATGTGCAAATTGTATTTTTATCAATTTTTTTTTTTTTTACATTTATGTAATACTAAGTTTGAATTTGCCACATTAGCTTTTTACTTATAACTCAATACATCCTATCATACCTAATAACACCACATCAACATTTTACTTAAAACTTGAAATATGATATTTATTGTGATGTTATCATATGTAATCATATATATATTTATATTTTAGTAATATGATAATATGGCACGCTCTAATTGAGCAGTATAGAGCAAGGGTTTATATGAATTATTTATAGAATTTTATCTCTTAACCTTTATGTCATTGTCCCAATACTCCACTCCACCCTTCTCCTCAGTTCCCTCAATGGCCCATCCTCACTAAACGACTCCTCTCACTTCTTCTTCCCTCCTCCTGCGTATACAGTCCTACTAGACCTCACTTACTTGTCCGGTCCAAACCTAGACTCACTATTCTTACTATACATTACGTTATATGGGATAAGGTACTTTACCGTTATACTTTTTATCCTTGTGTGCTAATAGTTGTAGACTCTACATGGCATCTATATACATTGGATTAGGAATCAATATTAATATATATATTTTTTCAATTTCAACAAGGTTTGAAAAAAAGTAAAAACAACAAAGAGAGATGAAAAACAGAGTTGATTAGTATGTGATGCTTCATTATTGTTAGGTGGAACATGTAAGTCATTGTTCAGTTTTGGTGTGCCGTGAGCGGGCCCTTTGTATGCAGAAGAAGCCGAAGGCGGAAAAGCATGCAACTATATAGTTGAAGTTGATTGTGGGTGACTCATCTCATAATTTTCATTTTATTTTATTTTATCCTCATTATTAGGTATACATTTGTGAGCGAAGTCTTATATTAAATAATAATGAAAATTTGAGTTCTATAATATATCATAATTGGGCCTAAACTCACAATTTTAAGATTTTAGGTCAAATATTATCATTATATATTATATTAACTACTCAATTGGAGTTTTTCCAATATGTTATTTTCCCATTAAGTGGTATTAGAGTCCATTGTGGTGAAGGGCAATGGTGGCAAAGTAATCATGATTTCTTTCGCAATTGGGGCAAACATAGGGTTGAATAATAATAAGACTAGGAGGGTGATTGATATAATATAGTTGTAAGACCTCAAATAGTATATATATATATATATATATATTTTTTTTTTTTAAACAACCAAAAAACTGAGCATTACAAAGTTAGATGTTGTGGCCATTGGTAGTGCATGGGAGCACTGGAGGCCATAATAGCCATATTATGTACATTAACAAGCACAAAAGCAGGGATCCAATGGAAGGAAAAGCATATACCTTGCTGCTTTAAGGACTCTAAATCAGCAAACAAGGTTTTTCCTTCCCAATCCAGGGCTTGGCTTGTATTCAACAACTGAACCAAAAAATTACAATTGCTCAAAACCAAAATCTGGTTGAACTGAAGCCTAAAAGCTGTCACAATTGCTTCTCTAAGGCCTTCAAGCAAAACACCTGGGACTGATCTAGCTGCACTATTGCTGTACCCGTAGAACACCATTGCACCCTGCCTAGTCCTAGCCTCATAAGCAAAAGCAGCTCTCTTATTTCTTCTTTGCCTAACACTAGAAATCTTGAGGATGATGCTCCACTGCCCATGAAGACCTTGAGCCATAATTTGCCACAATTTTCTGCCTAGATATCCTATGTTTAGTACTGTGATGATTTTGAAAGATCTCTTGGTACTTGCAAAATAGATTTTGAGTGCTTAAAATGACATTCATTGGATCAGGAGTAACTCCCTCATGAATCACCCAGTTTCTATGATTCCAAATAGCCCAGAGGGTGATGAACATCAACTGCAAAATTTTCATGCCACTCTCATCCAACCTCTTATGTCTAATAATGGAATTGATGATCCATTGCTAAACTGCAATAGGACCAAGGGAGGAAGTATGCAGGGCTAGAATTGATCCATACCAACAAGCTCTAGCAAAACGGCAATGGAACCGTCATCATCCTCAGATGCCTCGGGAGGAGGAGAGGGAGACTCCACAAAGCCACCAAGATGAGCCTGCTGTCTAGCAATACGGCTGACACAGGTGTTCACCTAACATAACTCATCAATGAGAGTGTCAAGGCGAGCATCCATGCGCTGGAGCTGCACCACGATTGCATCCAGAGTCACACCTCCCGCTGAAGTAGAGGGAGCGGAGGTGGACGGAGCTGAAAGAGTGGGAGGATTTACCTACCGGACCGCCTCGATCAAAACTGCGCCTCGCTCCATTTAACAGTAGCGTAGTCAATCGCACATATAACGGGAAAGTGGTTGAATGAGGGAAAAGGAACAGAAAAATGGCGTAAAATGCACGTGATAGCTAAAGGAAAGATGAGCTTATCACAGGTCGTCATATCCCTATACACATCTATAATAGAAAGATTGAAATGTGAAGGAAAATCTATAGTGAAATGCTCAAGAAGGGAAAGCAAAAATCGAGCACAAGGCTCTATGATAGAGTTATAATGAGAGAAAGGATGCAAAACAAAATTCATCACCATGTTCATGAATCTAGGACCTTTAGCAAAGGTCGAACATAGTGTAAACTATTGATCACCCCAATTAGAAAGGCACTTGCAAAATGTTGAAATCATCTCATCTTTGGACACAGTCCTTAGGCGCTCACAACCGGGGTAGTCAGGATACTCTACCCTCGGGACGTGGAGCACCTCAGATACAATATCCAGTGTGACCACTATGCGCGTACCTCAAATGCGAGTATAAAAAAGAGGTACAAAATAATCCAGTCCATGCATATTGGAGTAGAACTCCTAAATCAGCACAAAAGGATAGGTGACTGAGACGTCACAAGTGACTCCCAACCCCGACTGCAAATGACAGTAGATAGGTCAGTGTCAAAGAAGTCTGACAGGATGACTTAGTGTTCCGAATGAATGCCTCTTCTAGAGAAGTTCTCCGAGAAGTCCTTTCGGGCATCCTCATCACTAAACCAAATGGAAAAGGGGGTAGGATCAGAAGACGAAGATGCCCCGGAACGAAGAGGGTTCCGAGATGAAGCAGACTTACGTTTCGGTGCCATTGATGCACTAATGTAAACTAAAAAGGGAGGGGGAAGAAATAAACACTTAGAAAAGTCTCAAACAGTTCAAATATACAAAAATATATTGAATGTAAAGGACGTATGCATGAAAATGCATGAGCATGTGACGTGCAACAGTAATATCATCATGGGCTCAACCCAATCCAAAGTTACTAGCACACAAACAATTTAACATATATAACACACATTTAAATGCATGAAAATATAGTTATAATGCACATGGAATGCAATGCATGAAGTTTTTAAGATCAAATCTACAAAACCCATCCCAAAAATTTTGCAAAACCCTCTTTGATTTTGAAAAACCCCAAAATTTCCTAGAATCCCAAAAACTTAGGTTAAAATTCATGAAATGCATGAAAATGAGAGATTTAGACACTTACCAAGTGAGAATGAGTTTGAATAACATTGAAAAACTCTAGGGATTGAGGTTTAGAGTGAGAATAAAGTGTTTAGGAGGTGAACAGGCATGGACAGATCGAGAGAGATCAAGGAAATGAAGTCTGGATCGCATATGAACCATTATATAGGTGTTCAGTAATTCTCGACAGATCGAGGTGTCAAGTATTAAAAGGTTCGACAGATGCACCTATCGAGAGGTGTCTAAAGGTGTCCACAACAAAGCAAGCTCGATGGATGGAGGAGGTATCGAGGAGACAGGAGATTTCTTGATCAATCCACCCAGCTATCGAGAGGTGTCAAGATTGCGATGAAAAATAACAAATGAGCTCCATAGATAAACCAGGTGTCGAGAGGTATTGAGGGGTTATTGAGATTACTTAAAAAAACAATTTTTCATGAAGAGCAAAACATAGATATGAATGCAATCAAACATGCAACTCAACCTATGATCCAAACAGCATTTTGAACACTCAAAATCATCTCTTAATCAAAAGATTAAACACATAGATCCCAAAAATACACACACACACACTAAACAAATCTAACCAATTTTATTTTTCAAAAACAAGTCAAGACAGTTTAGTGAGCATACATTAACACATGTAAATCTTGTGATAGCCAAATCACATTGTACCTGCACATGTATCAAGAGTAGCAAAGAATATTGCGTGTTGTGTGTGAAAAACATCACAATATTGCATAAGTGTATACATGTTATGACGATTTTAGATATGAGAAAATCACTTTAACTCACACACAATCATAACAGTTTAATGGGAAGTATCACCTTCAAGGTACATCTTATAACTCTCACATCTCCTAGAATACACGCTTGCAATCATATATAAAGCATTTTGATCTTTTTGCTTTTTATTTTTCTTTGCATATTTTTCTTTTAAGCAAATTATGCGTGGGCATATAAGAAAGAGAAAAGAAACACCAAATTATGTTAAGCAATTGACATTCCAATTTTGCTATGCCAAAGCATACAAATGTCATTTCACGATTGGTGGGCAACAATGGTGAGATGGTTATTTATGCATTTCTCTTAGAATTTTCTAGTCATTCCCGTCAAAAAGAGTGATACGAGTGTTAAGTACTAGAGATTACTTAATTTTACTCATCACAAACACGAACCACAAAGCTCACTTGCTTAGTTGTGCATAGAGATGCTCATCTAAGTTATAAAAGATACAGAATTTAGAAAATTTTGTTTCAATGGCCATCCAAGGTACACAAGTACCAATGTACACAAAACACACACTGTTTTTGTATTTTTTCATTTTTCATTTTTTTTTATAGAAAAAACAAAACAAACAAAACAAAAAATAAACAAAAACATGTTAAACAAAGTAAAGCATAAAAACTAGACTGACTCAAAACTTGGAAGCAAAACACACAAGTAATGCAAACAAAAACAAGAAGGGGGGAGAGAGAAAAAGTGATAGAATCACTTGGAGCCATTTTCCTTCCACACCTTGGAAGAATATTTCCATCTAGCATGTACGGTTTTTAGACCCCTTAAAACACAACTGGATTAACCTAGTTAACAAGCCAAGTTATTACTTAGTCCAAATTCCAAATCTAGGTTATCACAATCAAAAAATCATATCATGTATAGCAGCGAAAATATAAATAACACAAAGATATGATCACCCAGGAAAACCAAACTGATAAAAAACCTGGGGAGGATTTAACCTAGCTATCCTCAAGGTAAACTTGAATCCACTATAGAAAGAATTGAAGTTTTACAATAAGATGTAGAACACTAGCATCTTATTGCTACCCACTAGTAGAAACTTACTGACACGACCACGTGTAAGCTCCGAGACAACGGACTCCTTCTTTCTTGGATTCTGCAGCAAGTACAAGCGCACCCGCTTGTGTATCTTTAAGCTCTTATGGCAGCAATTGAATGATCATCAAATTCTTGAATAAATCTCCTCTTGATAATCCTAAGTTTGTGTGAAGGAAAGTTCCTCACTGATCTCACAAGAGATTCACACAAACAGCAATATGAGCGACAAGAGCTCCTCTAAAAAACGTGGCTAGGGTTTTCTTTATATACTAGGAGAATTAGATATGAAACCCTAATCCTTAATGGGCTTGGGTTGAGTTGGAAATTCTGCAGAAAAAACATTCTACCCGAGATTCGATTAATTGAGCCTATGTTTCAATCAATCGAGGCAGGCTGAAAGTCACTAATACTTCTGCAACAATTCGATTCCAACTTTACATAAAAGACACAACTTTGAACAAGCCTAAACATGACTAAACAACATGTTTTGATCATGGTTTGCCAGCATTACACATTAGATTTCTAAATACATAAATTCCTAAATCTTTGAAATGTAACAAACTCCCCCTTTGGTAATCCGTGACAAAACACAACTAAATGCCCAAAGTTTACAAAGAAAAGCCCTTTACAAAAAAATGTCCATTATAACAAATCCAATCCTAACTACTATCCATCAACTGCAAGTGCAGAGAATAACTTAATTGAATCAACCTGTATTTCCTGAAATACTTAACAAACGCATAAACGCATGTGTGATAGAAAAACAGTAAATCAACAAATATGCAGACTAACTCTCGCCCTAAGTTAGATACATCAAAAGCAATGTTAACTCCCCCTAAACAAAATAGACAGGATTCCCACAAATCAACTACTTCTCTCCCATTTTGTCACGTATTGACAAAGATAACTCAAACAAAGAGTAACAACTCAATAGAGAATAAGAGCGAATAGAGAATGAAGGGAACACAAAACAAATCAACTCTATAGAAAATAGAGACAACTCCCCCTATGAACAACAAAGGTTAAAAATAAGCTTCTCCCTCTATAAAAAAATAGGAAAAACAAAACAAATTTTGGCAAAAACAGTTTTGGGGAAAAATTAGGAGGTGGGGAAAAAAAACACACACACACAAACCAAAGTTAAAAACTAAGGTGAGGATACACATGAAGAAAAATATTCCCTCTTTCAATAAATGCAAACTTGACATTATGTGACCCATAAACAGTTGTATGTGTAAAGAAAATATTTGCACATTGATTATCCATCATATCTCTTAAGAAAAATGTTTTCTACAATTCACACATAAAAAATAGCATATACTAAAAAGTACATAACTCAACAATTAATCAATCAATTTTTAAATCAAGTTGAGTACCCAATTTAGCAAAGTGTATGCATGTGTGAAAACAATGAGAAATATGACTGGAAAACTATAAGATGGATACAGAAATCAATGCAATGCATGTGGATCCTAAACACAAATGATGCATAAAGAATATGTCATGATGCATGCTCTAATGCAGTGAAACTAAGTTTAAAGTTCAAATTCACAAAATTGGCTTGAGCATAGAGTTTCTAACAAAAACCCTAAAATTTGAAAAACCACTTGTTCTTTTTTATAAAAAATTGACCAACTGATCATCACAAAAGTTAGAGTACAGATAATAATAATCAATTACATCAAATCAACAAGCTAATTTTATCAATTAAACCCAATTTGAACAAAATTCCCAATTCAGGCACATTCAAGCCCTAGAAAATCCAATTTCTCAAACTTTAAACACATTTTGCATTAAGATCAAGGAAATTTTAATCTTGGATGGCCACAATAAGATTACACACAATAAAATGTACCAAGTTTAGCAAAGAGTAATTTGTGTAGTGTGTGCAACTAACAAAAACTTGAGATACATGTGAGGTGATATGTGAATAGAAATCAAACACAAAGTCTACAAAATTCATTACATAGAATTTGAAAGAGACTATCACCTAAAGAGTTACATCATATAACTCTCACATCTCCTAAATCATAAGCTTGCAATCATGTAAGTCTCTTGATTTACCTTATATTGTACACACCAATATTAGTTGTTCAGAAACTTATTAAAAATAGCCAGGATAATGTACACACCAATTTTATTTATTTGATTTAGCTTTAAGTCTAATAATGTACACACCAATTATAAGAATTTAAACTGAGGCTACATCTTATGTTCTTTTTGTGCATGTGCTACACTTTCTCGAGTATAAAATCTTACGATATGCACTAAGGTGTTCATGATTGGCTAGTGAACAGTGGTGAGATGGTTATTTATGCCTTTCTCAAAAGGTTTAAGTCCAACAATTAAAGACATGTGACTTTAAGATCAAAATAAAGTGATCAAAAACTATAAACATCTTTCCACACAATATGCACTACAGAGCTTCAACTAGTAAAGTACAATAAATAAGCTCATCAAAGCTAAACAAGGTACATGAACTTATTATGTAAATATAAGGTGGCCAACCTTGATTTCAAATCCATGATATGTAATACAAAACACAAAAATCTTTTTGGTTTAAAAAATATTTATGACCAAAAACAAAAAGCACACATTGTGCTAAATGATAAAAAATGCAAATGCAATGCATGACAGTGCTTAACTAAGCTATAGAGGGTACACAAACAAGAAAATCAATTTCTTAATTAACCCATGAGTACATGTACAAACCAGTACATACTCACACAAAATCATAAATAGCTTAGCACTTATATAACACAAACTACTCAAGTTTTTCCACAATGTCAAGTATGTTCTAAATCAAGAGAGAGATATCATAATTCATGTAATCCTCAAGAAAAATAAGACACAAAATAAAATATTTTTTTCTTTTTGAAATTTTTCAAAAACAACCAAAAATAGAAACACAACATGTCCACAACTAATTGAAAGGATTAAATCAGGAACAAGTAAAACAACACTCACCTTAGAGAATCTTTTATCACTCATATAGCACAAGTCTTTAGCTTTGTAGGTGAAAACCCATGAGAAGCAGAGTGTATTTGAGGAATTACACCAATCTTCTGAAAAGAGACTAAAATCCTGCAAATTCCTTTCACAAGCTAACAAGCTTAATTTTTTTAAAAGCATATGAAATAATTTATTCGGACTTATGGTAGGAGAAACATCATCACATATCCTAGATTGACATACATAATGCTTAAATTTCAATTTATGATAATTAGGACGAATATGACCGGAGACATCACAAAAGTGACACACAGGAACAAATTTAGGAACATCAGTATTCCTAACACCAAATCTATTCTCAAATTTTGGTTTTTGCCTCAACAAAAAACAATTTGGTCTAATATGACTAACAACACCACAAATGTGACAGTTAGGCACAAAAACAGATTTATTATGCTCTCCAATAGTAGGTTTAGACTTAGGTTTAGAAACTTCAGCGTCTACATCAAAACTTTTACCTTTGTCCAACCTAGCAAAATAAGCTTTTTCTTTATTATTTTTCTTGAAAAGATGGATATAAACTTTCTCAGTTTTAAGCTTAAGAGAAACAGAAACACTTTTATTATTAACAGCAGGCTTGGTACTAGTCAAATTTTCAATTTTAGCTTTAGATTCAACTAACTCTTGTTCCCAACTTTTCATCTTCTCATCTTGAGAGGAAATTTGATTTCTCAAAAATTCATTCTTTTTATTAAACTCATAATCTCACAATCAAATCATTTTTTTCAAGATTAGTCAATTTTAACTCTTCCTTGAATTTCTTAGCAATTTTCATATATTTCAATAATTCCTTACAAAGAGTTTCACAGGCATCAATAAGATCAACAGAAACAATAGCATCTTTTATATTCAAATTATCATAAACATGAGCAGAAAAACACTTCAAATTATCCATGATAACAGAGATCAAGGATCAGCTCTTAATTAGATCAAAAGATCTAAAACAAAAGAGCTACCTGCTCTGATACCACTTGTACGGTTTTTAGACTTCTTAAAATACAACCGGATTAACCTAGTTAATAAGCCAAGTTATTACTTAGTTCAAATTTCAGATCTAGGTTATCACAATCAAACAATCATATCATGTATAGTAGAGGAAATATAAATAACACAAAGATATGATCACCTAGGAAAATCAAACCGATAAAAAACCTGGGGAGAATTTAACCTAGATATCTTCAAAGTAAACTTGAATCCATTATAAAAAGAATTGAAGTTTTACAATAAGATTTAGACCACTAACATCTTATTGCTACCCACCAATAGAAACTTACTGACATGACCACGTGCAAGCTCCGAGACCACAGACTCCTTCTTTCTTAGATTCTCCAGCAAGTACAAGCACACCCACTTGGGTATCTTTAAGCTCTTATGGCAGCAACTAAATGATCATCAAGTTCTTGAATAAATCTCCTCTTAATAATCCTAAGTTTGTGTAAAGGAAAGCTCCTCTCTAATCTCACAAGAGATTCACACAAACAGTAATATGAGCGATAAGAGCTCCTCTAAAAAACATGGCTAGGGTTTTCTTTATATACTAGGAGAATTAGATCTGAAACCCAAATCCTTAATGGGCTTGGGTTGAAAAAAAATATATTCTACCCGAGATTTAATTGATTGAGCTTAAACTTCGATCGATCGAGCCAGGCTGAAAGTCACTAATACTTTTGCAGCCACTCGATTCTAATTTTACATAAAAGACATAACTTTGAGCAAGTCTAAACAAGACTAAACAACCTACTTTGATCATGGTTTGCCAACATTACACACTAGAGTTCTAAATACATAAATTCCTAAATCTTTAGAACCTAGCATAGCAAATCCTTGATCCGATGGTGAAGCGGAAGAGTTAAAACCATTCAAGTTCGAAAGAAACATGAGGGCTTTGAGTAGATCTCCAAGAGGAGCAAACGAAGATGGAAATTGATTCTGGTTTCCCAATGCGATCATGCCGTTACTCTGTTGAGTGGCTAACCACTTATAGCAATTAGGTCGAGTATGACCGGCTGCTCCACAGTGATGACAGAGATGCTGCTTCTTTTGTTTAGGCTTTTGAGAGTTAGCCTTCTTAGCCTTAGGAATTTTAGCTTCTTTCTTATCCTACTTAGAGGGTGCTTCTAAGATAGATTTACCCTTGTCTATGTTCTCACTAGCTAAATCAGTTTTAACATTAGTGTTCTCAATTTTAACATTATTACTAGGAGGAACAAAAACAGTACTACTAGTAGAAGCAATATTAGAAGGAGAGAAATCATACCCTAAATCGATTCGATAGGAAGCAGATTTTTGAAGACTGAGTATTTCATCAAGCCTTGGAACAATTATACCTCAAGCTTCTTGATCTTCTCAGCCAAGAAGTTATTCTCAAACCTTAGTGCTCAAATAATTTGATTAGCTTCATCAAACTTTGTGGAAAGCTATTCACGCTCAAGCTCCACATCACTAATCTTCTTCGTGGTCAACCTATACAATTTCTCTTACTTTTCTGAGAGCTTGTATAACTTTGCATAGGCTATATGAATGTTATCTTGTTCATCCATCTTCTCAAACTTGGACTCCACCAATTCTTCTTCTTCATCCACATCTTTAACAATCCCCTCAGTAGGATTGATAGTGGCAATGAAGGCATTCAGGATTTCGTCATCCTCATTGTCGGAATCATCTTCAGGCTCGGTGTCGCTCAATGTAGCAACAAGTGCCTTGCTCTTCCCAATGGCCTTGAGATATGTAGGGCACTCTTGTTTCATGTGACCGAAGCCTTAACACCCAAAGCACTTTGGTCCTAAAGGAACAGTGTACTAACTGCCATCCCTAGCATCCTTCTTCCCTTTGTCTTGGCTCTTGGACTGCTTCCCATTAGCATTCTTCATGAACTTCTTGAATTTCCTTGTAATGTAAGACTTCATCTTAAAATCCTCATCATATGAAGACTTATTAGTATCACTACTCTTGGCCTTCAATGCATGCTTTTGCCCTTACTCGACTTAACAATTCTTGTTAAACCTAACTCATAGGTTTGCAGATTACCAATCAGCTCTATTAGAGGAATCTTGTCAATGTCCTTTAATTCCTTGATCACGGTGATCTTGGCATGGAATCTCTTGAGTAGAGATCTAAACACCTTTCTCACAATCTTGGGTTCAGGAATGGTTTCCCCAAGGTTAAAAGTTGAGTTCACTATGTCCTTGAACTTGGCATAGAACTCATTAAACGACTCATCCTCCTCTATCTTTATCTCTTTGAAACTTAGAGTCTTTGATAGCCTTTGTTCCCTTATAGGTTGTCTGGAGAATGGTCCAAACTTCCTTTACAGTTTTAATGGAGGATATCTTCTTGAACTCCTCATTGGTGACCACACTGAATAAGACATTCAATTCTCTGCAATTGAAATTTGCCCCATTAATATTAGCATCATCCCAATCGGCCAGCAATTCCTTCGGTTTGGTCTAGCCTATCTCCACAACTTGTCACACTTTCTCATCTAGAGACTACAAGAAAGCACTCATGTGTACTTTCCAGTGTGTATAGTTAGTGCCATCAAATAAATGAGGTATAATAAGAGAATGTCCTCTATTCATGACAAACAAGGGCAATGGATCACATAACAAATATTAAAATCTAATCAGAGTGTGTCTGCTCTAATATCACTTGATAGATCAAAAACATATTGACCCCTTATGATGAATTAATTGATTAATTAGCCAATTTTATTAATTAATCAAATTAACATGCAAAATGCATGGCAACACAAACAAATCACCAAATAATTAAGTGTGCAACAGAAAATAAATTGGCATGGTGATTTGTTTACGAATGGGGAAAACCTACACGGCAAAAACTCCATCGGGTGATTTTAAGGTCCCTACTCCTGAGAATCTACTATTATCACAACAAGCGGTTACAAGTAAAGGAATCCGAGTACCTTATACTAACCTACAGTTGAACCATTACCCCAATACCCAATTGGACTTGTTCTGTAGTGACAATCTCACCTTGCAATGCCTAGCTCCTAGTATGTGACTAACCAATTGTGCGAATTCCAGTACGCGACTTCAATCACCAACTAGAGAAGGTTGTTAGCTGCAAAGTTATTCAGTTCATAACAACGATGAAGATCAAGAAGATGCTCGGTCACAAAACTCAACGATGTACAAACATAGCAGCTTCTTCACAGGAAAGATGAACTAGGGCAAATTTTGTCTCTGGTTACAATTTGCTTGAACAAATTTTGCTCAACACTTGTGCAACTTGTTCCCTTCAACGGCCATTAAAATAATCCTTTTATATGTCTAAGGTTATGAGAAAAGAAAACCTAAATATACAATCACGGATTGAATGAAAAACATATTAGAAATTCTGAGTTTCATAAATCTCGACGCTATCGAGCCACGAGATTCAATAGCTCTTCAAGACTCGATAGATGGCTAGCTGTCGAGCTTTAATGACAGGCACTTTTCAGATTTGAATCTTGGACAGACTTGCATGACTTTAACACTTGAGCTTGAAACAAGGTTTCTTGATGTATTAAACACATTATAGATCTACCCAATTAGAAGTAAAATGCGTTTTGTCAAAGAATTAGCCAATTACATAAAATAGTGACATATGTTCCTAACAAGTGAATCACATATGTGCTAACATTTTTCATCCAATTTTCATTACAATTAAATAAATTAATAAACAAAAGCCCCTATATTTCACTAGAATAAAAGGGAAATCGTAATTAAAACAGAGAGAGACACGAAGAAAGACCAATATGTGCTTATGTGCCAGAGTGAACTTGAGAAGTGATGGTCTACGTCAACTGGTATATTTCCTTCACATTCATATATGGAATTCATAGTTTACACACCGATAACTCTTCTCTAAGGGAAAGTAGGGATTCTAATTTTTCGATGGGCCAATACGGAAAGCAAATCAGTTTCTAAGGTTTTAGAAGTAGGAATTAAAGAAATACAAAACAAATATATATATATATATATATACTAAATAAAAATCTCATCTTAGACAGAAAGTTTTGAAAATCTTCACGAAGAAAATTCCTTAAGCCTTCAAGGACCTTTCTTTTGTTGCTTTCTTTTTTCCCTTTTAAATACCATTTCAACAATGAATAAACCCGTTCATTAGCATTCCATAGAAATCTTAATGATTTCTTTTGGCAATTGGGGGCGTGTAAGAGCTCCAATAATAGCATTATTTCTTCTTCTTCTTTTTTCTTTTCTCTTAATATTAGACCAAATTAAAGGCGCAATAAACAAAGAAGCGCAGAAGTGGGCGATCAGAGAGATTGCTTGAAATATATAATATTCCAAGATTTCACAACCAAATGCATATTGAATAATTACAAGTTCACAACCATACAATGGATTATGCATTCATATGCAATATTCCAAGACTGAAAACAAAAATATATCTCAAAAATTACACAACATTAGCAAGAGACAGGCAAAGTCAACACAACTGTAGATCCCCAAACTAGTTTAGCTTCATACGATGGAAGACAGTTGATAGATTTTATATCCTATTCCCCACCTTCACGTTTGAACCTTTCCTTTTGTAATTTATTACGGAAGAAAACAGTTTGATAGATTCTATAGCTTCATACCAAGGAAGACAGTTTGACAGGCAAAGTTAATGCTTTAACTTACAAAAGGATTAGCTCAAGAAAGAAGGGGCTATCTATCAACAAAATACATGTAGGTTCAACCGTTCAAGGAGGTGGAAGAGGATGGATTGAAAGAAACCTGTTGAGAACAACTAAGCAATTCATGAGGCCCAGCTTCTTCTTGGCCAACACCCATAAGATCAAGGTAATAAAAGTAATGGGAGATGATGTTGTTCATGAACTCGTTATTATCTTGGCCGCAAACAAGATCTCCATAAAGCACATTCATGGTAGTGCCAAAACCAGGAACCCGCTTAGCCAAAGTATCATTCTTAGTGGGTTTCCAGTGACCAATAAAGACATCATGTGCTGAAGGTTGATGCTTCTTCACTGGAGTCATCCACCTCCAAATTGCAACTTTAAAGGCCAAGGTAGCATTTTGTTCAATATATTCCGGATGGTTCAACAAATCCACCTTCAAGGCTCTACCGGCTTCTCCATAATTGTAATTCCTGTTGAAAGCACCAAGATAGAAAACTGTTTGGATTGTGGTGTATATGTAACTATGAATTAACTAACAACAGATTCTTCAAGGGTTGGAAACGAAAGACACATACATACAAGTCTTGGGGTTGTAGACAAAAATGTTTACGTCTTTTAACTATCGAAATGCCCATATCCAGTTTTACCAAATATTTGGTTGCATATGCTTTTATCAAAGATCTTTTACAGATAGAAAGGGATTTTGTTTTAATGTTTCTTTAACAAATATACATACAACTTCCAAAGAAGTTTTAACTTAGGACAAAATTGAAGATGTGAAAACAATTCGAATGCAAAGATTTAAAGGATGTACTGATCATTGCCAATGAGATTAAATAGGTAAATACCAATAGATAGGTAGAGCACCCCGGCCATAGTACGCAACTCCAGGAGTGCATGGATAAGTGCTTTTGTATTGCTCATCACAATAATACGAGCTGGAATTCATTTCCTTGTTATAGCATAAACCACAAGCTAATGGTTCCTTGGTGGCCACTTTAGATCCACCTAAAAAATATCATCCACATTTACATTGCATAGAGATTGAGTGAGCAAAGGGCCATTGATTGTAACTCAAAAACAAAATTATAAAAAGCCATATCATCATACGCAGTGTTCCAAAAAATTCGTTTAATCTCAAGCCCTTTTTTCCTTAGGAGAAAAGAATCTACTTAAAACACTATCAGTAGATTCAGTTTAAGCCTAATGCTTATTTCTGTTTATTTGAAAATGACAGAATCAACAACTAAATTAAGACTTGACTTGAATCATAATTCCATCCCAATTCAGCCATAAACAATATATATTGTTAATCTTTTCATCAAATTAACACGTAATAAGCCCAAATTATACCTCTTGTAGTATCAATTCTTAACATATTAATTAACTAAACACCAAGAAAGAATTAAAACTTCCCCTCCTTTTTGAACACAACTTCCTCAAATTAAAGTTTGCTTGGTTTGGATATTTCAAATTGAAAGTGCTTTTTTATTTATTTCTCAAATTATCTATTATGATGCTCATTTCAATTATGATTTTATTGGTATTTCAGTATTAAAAACTCTTAATGTTGACCTTAATTATCTTATCTTTAAGTACCCATATATTAAATTAGCTATTAAAGTTAAGAACAAAATTTAGTTACAAAATTAGTTGTAACCTAAGGCTATAACTTTACTGAATTTTGACAAATTCACCATTGGATGAAATCTTCTTCTTATATTCTTCATACTTGCAATATTTCTAAAAAATTAAAGATTAATAGTTATGTCATTAATAAATTGTTTAAATTGCAAATTTTTGTATTTTAAAATTATACATAAAATATAAACTTATAGATCATATAGTAAATAATATCTAATTGACACAAAATTTGACATGTGTATTAAAAGTATAAAGAATATGCAATTGAACAGTTAAATTTTCAAAATATGTAGTAATATTTTTTTTATTCAGTAAAGTTTTAATTTTAGACTACAACCAATTTTGTGAGTAAACTTTGTCATAAAGTTAATTAGCAAAGAGAGATTAAAAAAAACATTTATCATATTTTCTTAAGATTTATTCAATTTGAAACAATCCAATGCAAACAGTTCCCATAGGCCTAATATACAATAAAATGAAGTCCTAAAACAAATTAAGTACATACTTTCTACAAAAATTTGAACTTCCAAATCTATGTAAAGCCTACAAACTCAAACCCAGACACAAAATAAGTCATCAAGCGTAAATTGGACAAAGAAGAAATTCTTATCTCACACAATAAATTTAAGGACACATCCAATTTCACGTCAAACTATAGTAGACGACCTGAGTGGTGATTAGCTCTGCCTAGAACTTTTTACATAGACTCTTTTTTTTCTTTTTCTATTTTTTTTACCATTTATAGTCGATCACTTCAACAAATTGTGAAATTGAATATATCCGCAATATTGTTATAACTTACAGGAGGTTTTGGTAGCAACATGGGCCAGAAAAGCTGCAAGTTCCTTCATTCCCAGGAGTTTCCTGTAGGTGGTACCAAAGCCATGAAGCTGGTAATCAGCAGAGGCAGTGATAAAGGACTGGTAGTCCCAGAAGCCCACTTCATGGGCATCAACCTCAAGTGAGTTACGGTTTGAGAAAATGTTCTCAAACTGTGAGCTCCGGAAGTAGTTAGAAATGGCCCCGCCACAGCATCTTCTGAAAATGGTATTGCAGCCAGGACACGCATCTGTTTCGTATGATGGCTTCACAGAAGACTCCTCACAATTCACAAGCACTAGTGTGATCAAAGCCGTTGCCAAGAGTAGTACAGACCAATTGTAAGCCATTTTTGCATGTAACAAGTAAACAAGGATGGTGGAGAGTGCAGAGTGGAGAGAGGTCTGCACCTTCACTAAAGAAGGAGACTCTATATAAGAGCTGTATGCAACACAGTGGAAGTTACTGAATTTTGTGGCTGATGCTAGGGAAATCAATAGAGAAGCCAATAATGCAGCTCACTCCTTATCCAGTTGGAATTTAGAAAATTCATGGCCCCCCATCTTTTGTAAAACCTGTCGCTGAGGACTCCCTGCCTGTTCCCTCCTTTGTTTTTGTGCCTTTTGGCTTTTTCAATAATATATTTTCTTTCATCCCAAAAAAAAAAAAAAAAAAAAAGTGGCTTCGGAAAGGGAAAGATAGTCAAGTGCAAGTCATCAAAAATAAATTTTAACTCAACCACTAGTAAGTGTACCTAATCTCTTTTTGTTTTTTACCATTTTTAATGTATACGAAGGAAGGAAATAAAGACATCAAAAACTCATTCAGTGAACTCTTTTAGATTTAACAAATTAATTTGTAGACTTGGCGGGTCCCTCGTCTCCACTTGCCGAGCTTTTGCTTTCTTTTTGTTCTTCTTTAGTTCTTACTTTAAAGGGGCAAGAAAAACGTGAATGCTAAATTTTGTTCTTTAATTATTAATTTTTGAAAAAATTATGATAGATTCGTCAAAATTTACGTAGAAAATTTTACTCTCTCTCACGTGCACTTACTACTCAGGTCACTTGAGTCTATCACAATACAAAGGTTAAAAAATTTTATAAAAAAATGAATATGGATTATATGAACAATTCGATGCCTATAAGCATATTATTGGGTTCAATTACGACTAAATTGCAATTTGCATGCTTGGAAATTTTTTTGATTTTGTTCCTTAGAAAGTTAGAATTTTAAATTTTAGATTCGTAATTCAAATGTTATGAATTGTTTCAATTTAAGTCTTTGTTAATGTGATGTTATGAGGTGTCCATTAAGTGCCAACTAAATTGTAATTTACACCCTTAAGGTTTGAAATCATTTTTTATTTTTCCCTTTAAAATTTCAAAATCTAGATTCATAAAACTATGTTATTTTGGGTTAAGGTAGCATTTAATAGACATCTCATCTCAATGCATGGATAGAATGTTTTAAATCCAAATGATATATAAAGTTAAGAATACATATTTGAAACTTTAAAAGACAAAATCAAATTTACCTACTTTGAGAGTGTAAATTACAATTTAGTCTAGTATTATTGTACTTTCCATTATATACTATTAGTATGTAACTCGTGTTTATGCACATGGATGATAAATTAAAGTGGTGATGTTGATGATAGCTTCAGTTATTAAACATATAGGATATTAGTTTGACTATGGCATTTAGAGATATTAAAATGGTTTTTCCTAACAATTTTCATAATATTAGTTACACCAAATTTCTCATTACATTTCTATTATGTATATAATTTTGAAAATGACTATTGGATACTACATATACAATATCAATTCATAATCATTATATGTGAAATTCTACTAAATACAACACAAAATAAAAAGAATAGATTGGTCCAATTGTATCTATAAATTAAATGGTTATAGGTGCATAAGATCATTCAACTCAATTATAATTTTTAAGATTCAATATCTTTGCATATAAAATATCTAAATAGATTAATAGAAACAATATAAAAAAATATGCTCATTAATTTAGAAAAAAAAATAACAGCAAAAATCTAAACAATTTAATTTTTATGAAAAGCTAACAAAAGCAAAATTCAATTTTGATTCTAATTGAATTTTCTCTAACATTTGGTTTAAAATATATATGTATGTGTATATAAATATATATATATATATAAGTATTACCAAGTAATGGACGGTACATAGTCATGATATATTTAAAAGACAAAATCAAATTTACCCTAAACTTTGAGAGGATAAATTACAATTTAGTGTCCGATTGGCAAAGATTATTTTTGTCAACTTATTTTACTATTCAGTTTATTTTTGCTACTATTCATAAGCTTAAAAAGTTTTCAATTTTAAAAAAATAAGTGGATCTCAAACGAACCCTTAGTCTAGTATTAATATACTTTCTATTACATACTATACGGGACAAAACCAAACGTGGGCTTGGGGCCATGGTCCACACTCCCCCACAAAATTTGACACCAAAATTAAGAGTTAGGTCTCCTCACAGAAAGGAATTAACTAGCTAGCTCAGTAGTCTCTAAAAACTAATTTCCTAAATGGCCTCTAAGAAAAAGTTTAATAAAAACAATTGTCCATGTACTTTCATTTTAGCTTTTTCTTAGCATTTTCATCGGTGGTAGTAACAATTTAGCTTTCAATAACTTCAAAAGTTATTTTATCTATTTTAACACCTCACTAAAAGTTCAACTAATTTTTTACCACTTCATTTAAATACTCTCTCTCTCTCTCTCTCTCTCTCTCTCTCTCTCTCTCTCTCTCTCTCTCTCTCAAAAGCAAGAGCAACCAACAAACTTGCACCTCTTACATTGCCATCGTCACCATCACCCACAAAATATATATATATATATATATATAAATTGTTAAGATTTTCATCTGTTAATCAATAACATTTGTTTTCACTTAAATCCTTTTAATTAAATACACGTGTAACAAAGCCCAAATTATATCCAATAACATCAATTGTTAATTAACAACTTAAATAATTAAAAGACAGTAAATAATTCAAACATTAAAATCTATTTCAAATTTCATCAAATTAAAACTCGCTTGGTATGGATATTTCAAATTAAAGTTGATGTTTTTAACATATCAAATAATTAATAATATCTATCTATACGTGCGTAACCAAATGTTTCTATTGAGGTCAAAAAAAAATTCAAAATAATCAGCTAAAACGGATTATTATTTTTATATTTTAAAAATCTGATTTAATCATATTTTAAGATTTATTCAACTTGAAAAGGATAAACCAGACACTCACCTGGGCTGGGCCTACAATAATATAAATTTTAAGTATTCAAACACAGTAGACATCCATTAAGTTTAATCCGAAAATATTATTACACATAAGTTAATCCATACAATTTTATACACACGTCCCAAGATAATAGAGTGATTTGAAGTAACAATTTCAAGTCATGAGTTCTGCTTTGTGGATTAGTGTGTGTAATAAACATTACTAAAGATGGGCGGAAAAGATGATCTTAAACACGTTTATATTCAACCAAACCAACCATGCAAAATCCCAAATTGAAGTTGGTGCCAACATGGGCAAGAAAAGCTGCGACTTCCTTGGTTCCGAAGAACTTCTGGTTCATGTAGGTAGTACCAAAGCCATAAGGCTGGTAGTGAGCGGAGGCAGTGATGAAAGATTGGTAGTCCCAAAAGCCCTTTGCATGGGCCTCAAGGGAGCTACGTTTTGAGAATATGTTCTCAAACTGGTCGGTCTAGTCAGGAACGGCCCCGTGACAGCATTTTCCGCCTCCTCCTATTCCTATTACTACAGCTTTTGGTGGCGGGGAAAAAACCTCGCCATTTGGTCGGAGAGTTGGTGTCCTGCTCACCAAATCACTGCCTTTTGATGAATGGCATACCATTGAATGCGGTGGCGTTTGAATCTTCTGGCAAAAAGGACAGGGCTGCAGAGGCGGACCTCCTACACGGTATGTCACATTCAACCAAGACTCGTCGCAATTGACAAGCACTAATATAAATGCCAATATTGTCAACTGTAACAGTACAGACCATTTATACTCCATTTTTGCATGTAACAACTAATAATGGCAATGGAGACCAGAGAGGGAAAAATGGAGGACAGGAGAGTTAAGTAATTACTCTATATCAGGGATTCAGGAGTAGAGTGGTTTGATATACCCTCTTTTTATAAAATAGTGAAATTCATCATCTATGTCTATATTTATATATAATATTTAAAAATTGAAACCTAACATTTATTGTTTCTACTTTCTTGTTAAGTCACATAAATGATCATGTCATCATTCTTGTTTTTCTACTTTTGATTTCGAAGAATAGATGACTCTTAACTTGAAAAGTATTAAAGCTTAGTTTGTCTCATTTTTGTTGAAAAGGAAGTAACGTAAATACTGCACTCTAAACTTTAATTACGTTTTGAACAGTATATATCTTCCTCCACTTGTGCTATCTTCCACGCAAGTTCCTTTCCTCTCATGCGTTTGTCTTCTTCTATACTTTTGTATTATTTTTTTGGTTAGAACTTAGAAATATATTTTTTTGGTTAGTATTTAGAAATATTTAGGTCTTGTTTGATACATGGTTTTAAACACATGTTTTCAGTTTTTAAATAAGATTATATATATTTTCACACACTTTTTTATCCACGTATATTTTAAAAAACTGAAAACTATTATTTAAACATACATATCAAACAAACCCCTAAGTTATGGGGGTGTCTTCTTCTGCTATACTTGTAGAGTCTTTGCGTAAATGTCTAGTCTTTGCTTAAAGTCTTGCTATTACTTTTCCTCTATTATTATTCGTCCTATATAGAGCTATATAGGTATAGCCAGTTTGTTCGTCTGTCAATTTTTATTTCGAATCTATTTTTATCTAATCTTCTCGTGTATTGTTTTTTTCCGCGTAGTCACTGTCGACTGTCTTGTTATTACTTTTGTACTATTCTTCGTTCTCTAGTCAAGTTTGGTTGTCTATTAATTTTCTATTTTGAATATGTTTTTTCTCTATTCTACCGGTACTATTATTTTTAATAAATTTAATCATATTCATATAGAGATAAAGGGATAAGATATTTTTCCCCAAAGGGCATCCAACGTTCCTGTCCCTCTCGTCTCTCTCAACTCAAACCCTCCCTTTTGAGTTCTCACTCACCGTGTCTTCTTTCTCCTCTCCACCCCTCACAACCACAAACTGCATTTTCCAAGAGCATTTCCATAAGAATAGTGTTTATTACATATACGCCTCTACATGCAGTGAAAAAACAATTAAATGGCCAAATTGAAAATAGCGACTTCAAGTCACAATTTTAATTATTTTTTCATGTGTGTAAATGTGTGTATATTAATGTGTATTACTATGTGCAACAATTGTTTTTGGCAAAAATGCAATTTACATGCATGCTAACTTTGCTTAAGAACCTTTTTAGTTCTTTACATTTGAATTTGGTAATTTTAGTCCAGAAGTTTACTCCAAAGTCATTTAAGTTTTTTAAGTTTAAAAATGGTCATTTTAACCCAATAAATTTACCCAAAAATTATTTTAATCCTATAAGTTGGTAGTTTTGAGTTATTTTTAGCAAATTTACACAACTAAATGAGTCATTAAAGCATTAAAATGATTTTTGAGCAGAGTTATAATTAGACTAAAATGAACTTCAAACTTAAAGAACTAAAATGATTTTCGTGCAAAGTTATTGAACAAAAATGACCAACTAAAAATTTAAAAATTCAAAATAACTTTTGGGTAAAGTTAGTATGTGCAAATTGTATTTTTATCAATTTTTTTTTACCTTTATGTAATACTGAGACTGAATTTGCCATATTAGCTTTTTACTTATAACTCAATACATCATACCATACCTAATAATATCACATCAACATTTTACTTAAAACTTGAAATATGATATTTATTGAGTTGTTATCATATGTAATCATATATATTTATATTTTAGTAATATGATAATGTGGCATGCTCTAATTGAGTAGTATAAAGCAAGGGTTTATATGAATTAATATTTATAGAAATTAATCTCTTAACCTTTAGGTCATTGTCCCAATACTCCATTCCACCCTTCTCCTCAGTTTCCTCAATGGCCCACCCTCACTAAACGACTCCTCTCACTTCTTCTTCCCTCCTCCTGCGTATACAGTCCTACTAGGTCTCACTTACTAGTCCGGTCCAAACCTAGACTCACTATACTTACTGTACATTACGTTATATGGGATAAGGTACTTTACGTTATACTTTTTATCCTTGTGTGCTAATAGTTGTAGACTCTACTTGGCATCTATATACATTGGATTGGGAATCAATATTAATATGTATATATATATATATATATATTTTCAGCTTCAACAAGGTTTGAAAAAAAGTAAAAACAACGAAGAGAGATGAAAAACAGAGTTGATTAGTATGTGATGCTTCATTATTGTTAGGTGGAACATGTAA
This sequence comes from Quercus suber, assembly GCF_002906115.3. Lineage (NCBI taxonomy): Eukaryota > Viridiplantae > Streptophyta > Magnoliopsida > Fagales > Fagaceae > Quercus > Quercus suber. The sequence continues at coordinate 100,375 of NW_027070355.1, forward strand.
GTCATTGTTCAGTTTTTGTGTGCCGTGAACGGGCCCTTTGTATGCAGAAGAAGCCGAAGGCGGAAAAGCATGCAACTATATAGTTGAAGTTGATTGTAGGTGACCCATCTCATAATTTTCATTTTATCCTCGTTATTAGGTATACATTTGTGAGCGAAGTCTTATATTAAATAATAATGAAAAAATTGAGTGAATAATATATCATAATTGGGCCTAAACTCATAATTTTAAGCTTTTAGGTCAAATATTATCATTATATATTATATTAACTACTTAATTAGAGTTTTTCCAATATATTATTTTCCCAACAAGTGGTATTAAAGTCCATAGTGGTGAAGGGCAATGGTGGCAAAGTTATCATGATTTCTTTCGTGGTTGGGGCAAACATAGGGTTGAATAATAATAAGAATAGGAGGGTGATTGATATAATATAGTTGTAAGACCTTAAATAGTTATATATATATATATATATTGATAAAACAACCAAAAAACAGAGCATTACAAATTTAGATGATATGGCCATTGGTAGTGCATGGGAGCACTGGAGGCCATAACAGCCATATTATGTACATTAACAAGCACAAAAGCAGGGATCCAACGGAGGGAAAAGCATATACCCTGGTGCTTTAAGGACTCTAAATCAGCAAACAAGGTTTTTCCTTCCCAATCCGGAGCTTGGCCTGTATTCAACAACTGAACCAAAAAATTACAATTGCTCAAAACCAAAATTTGGTTTAACTGAAGCCTAAAAGCTGTCATAGCTACTTCTCTAAGGCCTTCAAGCAAAACACCTAGGACTGATCTAGCTGCACTGCTGCTGCACCCGTAGAACACCATTGCACCCTGCCTAGTCCTAGCCTCATAAGCAAAAGCAGCTCTCTTATTTCTTCTTTGCCTGACACCAGAAATATTGAGGATGATGCTCCATTGCCCATGAAGACCTTGAGCCATAATTTTCTGCCAAGATATCCTATGTTTAGTACTGTGATGATTTTGAAAGATCTCTTGGTACTTGCAAAACAGATTTTGAGTGGTTAAAATGACATTCATTGGATCAGGAGTAACTCCCTTATGAATTACCCTGTTTCTATGATTCCAAATAGCCCAGGGGGCGATGAACATCAACTGCAAAATTTTCATGCCACTCTCGTCCAACCTCTTATGTCTAATAATGGAACTGATGATCCATTGCTGAACTGCAATAGGACCAAGGGAGGAAGTATGCAGGGCTAGAACTTATCCATACCAACAAGCTCTAGCAAAATGGCAATGGAACCGTCATCGTCCTCGGATGCCTCAGGAGAAGGAGAGGGAGACTCCACAAAGCCACCAAGATGAGCCTACCATCTAGCAATACGGCCAACACAGGTATTCGCTAGACACAACTCATCAGTGAGAGTGTCAAGGCGAGCATCCATGCGCTGAAGCTGCGCCATGATCACATCCAGAGTCACACTTCTCGCTGAAGTAAAGGGAGCGGAGGTGGATGGAGCTAAAGGAGTGGGAGGAGTTACCGTACTGAACCGCCTCGATCGAAATTGAGCCTCGCTCCGTTTAATGGTAGCGTAGTCAATGGCACACATAACAAGGAAGTGGTCGAATGAGGGAAAAGGAACAGAAAAATGGCGTAAAATCCGTGTGATAGCTAAAGAGAAGATGAGCTTATCACAAGTCACATATCCCTATACTCATCTATAATAGAAAGAATGAAATGTGAAGGAAAATCTATAGTGAGATGCTCAAGAAGGGAAAGCAAAAATCGAGCACGAGGCTCTGTGATAGAGTTATAATGAGAGAGAGGGTGCAAAACAAAAGTCATAACCATGTTCATGAATCTAAGACCTTTAGCAAAGGTTGAACATGGTGTAAACTGACGATCACCCTTGAATGTTCAAAATGTGTGTAAAACACCCTTGAACGTTTAGACCCCAAATTACAAATTATCAATTCAAGCTTATAATCAAACAATTAATGTGCGAAACATGAACATAAGCCAATCACAGAATTGATAACTAATCTAAGTCAAATATAAACACATCCACAGCAGTAAATATAAGGCAAAGATAAAGGAAAGGAAGATGCAAATACACAGACAACACACGATGTGTTATCAAAGAGAAAACCAAAGTCCTCGGCGTAAAACCTCTCCGCCGCCCTCCAAGCGGTGAAATAATCCACTAAAGAATGTAGTTGGGATACATGAATAGTAAAAGACCCTCCAAGCCTAATCTACCCAGGTACCTAAGCCCTCCAAGCTTCTTACTCCAACGAAGTTACGCCGAATTTATTTCTTCTTTAACTTCCCAGATTCTGCTATTAGACCATAGCATCTACCAATGTATATTGATTCCTTCCTAACTGCTTCCCAAAAGCACCAAATAAATCTTCTCACATACGTGGGTATGGTGAGATAAGGATTTGATAAAGAACCTCTCAAGGATGTAACAATAGAGAGGAAGAGAGTAGAAGAATTTGTAGAGTCTCTTAGGTAAAGATTAAGGATGAGACAATTTTGTTTTTCTCTAGTGTTTCTCTCACAAAAATTCTCTCTAGAAGCTCTCTCAATTTAGTAGGTATAAAGGTCTATATATAGTGGTGTGTGTTTGAAATACGAAGAGACAGCTTTTGCCAAACAGGGCTGGTTGGTGGCTTGGCCTCACGGCTTGTCCAAGTCGCAACGTAACGGCCTGGCCAGCCTAGGACTTTTGTCCTGTAATGCGATAGCTGGCACGACCCTTTAGCTCCCCTGTGTGCTTCTCACGTGGCTGCAGTTGGTGGCTTACCAGTCGTGAGTCAGGTGCGAGTTCTAGCCGCGGAACTTTGCTTCTTTGCACAAACTTGAGCTTTTCTTCACACTCTCTTCACACACTACCCTTACATGAATCCAACCTAAATACAGAGTTACTAAGTGCTAAATTACAAGCAAATTGATACGAAATAAAGCCAACAAGATGGTTGATAAATTTCAACCTTACAACCCCAATTAGAAAGGCCCTCATAAAAAGTAGAAATCATCTCATTTGTGGACACAGTCCTTAGATGCTCACAACTGGAGTAGTTAGGATACTCTACCCTCGGGACGTGGAGCACCTCAGATACAATATTTGGTGTGACCACTATGTGCGTACCTCGAACGCGAGTATGAAATAAAGGTACAGAATAATCCAGTCCATGCATGTTGGAATAGAACTCCTAAATCAGCACAGAAGGACAAGTGACCGAGATGTCACACAGGGACTCCCAACCCCGACTGCAAATGATAGTGGGTAAGTCAGTGTCAGAAAAGTCCGACAGGATGACTCGGTGTTCCTAATGAATGCCTTGTCTAGAGAAGTTCTTCAAGAAGTCCTTTTAGGGATCCTCATCATGGAATCGAATGGAAGAGGGGGTAGGATTAGAAGACGAAGATGCCCCAGAACGAAGAGGGTTCCGAGATGGAGTAGACTTTCGTTTCGGTGCCATTGACGCACTAACGTAAACTAAAGAGGGAGGGGGAAGAAAGAAACACTCAGAAAAGTCCCAAACAGTTCAAATATACAAAAATATATTGAATGTAAAGGACGTATGCATGAAAATGCATGAGCATGTGATATATGTGATATGCTACAGTAATATCATCATGGGCTTAGCCCAATCCAAACTTACCAGCACACAAACAATTTAACATATATAACACACATTTAAATGCATGAAAATATAGTTATAATGCACATGGAATGCAACGCATGAAGTTTTTAGGATCAAATCTTCAAAACCAATCCCAAAAATTTTGCAAAAACCTCTTTGATTTAAAAAACCCAAAATTTCCAACAATCCCAAAAACTTAGGTTAAAATTCATGAAATGCATGAAAATGAGAAATTTAGACACTTACCAAGTGAGAATAAGTTTGAATAAGGTCGAAAAACTCTAGGGAGTGAGGTTTAGAGTAAGAAGAGAGTGTTTAGGAGGTGAACAGGCACGGACAGATCGAGAGAGATCGAGGAAATGAAGTCTGGATCACATATGAACCATTATATAGGTGTTCAGTTATTCTCGACAGATCGAGGTGTCGAGACAGGTGTCAAGTATTAAAAGTTTCGACAGATGCATCTATCGAGAGGTGTCTAAAGGTGTCCATAGCAAAGCAAGCTCGATGGATGGAGAAGGTATTGAGGAGCTATCGAGAAAACAGGAGATTTCTCGATCAATCCACCTAGCTATCAAGAGGTGTTGAGATTGCGATGAAAAATAACATATGAGCTCGATAGATAAGACAGGTGTCGAGAAGTATCGAGGAGCTGTCGAGATTACTTAAAAAAGCAGTTTTTCAAGAAGAGAAAAACACATATATGAATGCAATCAAATGTGCAACTCAACCAATGATCCAAATAGCATTTTGAACACTCAAAATCATCTCTCAATCAAAAGATTAAGCACATAAATCCCAAAAACACATACACACACTAAACAAGTCTAACCAATTTTATTTTTCAAAAACTAGTCAAGATAGTTTAGTAAGCATACATTGTGATGGCCAAATCACATTGTATCTGCACATGTATTAAAAGTAGCAAAAAATATTGCGTGTTGTATGTGAAAAACATCACAAGATTGCATAAGTGTACACATGTTATGACGATTTGAGACATGAGAAAATCACTTTAACTCACACACAATCATAAAAGGTGATAGGGACCATTACTTTCGAGGTACATCCTATAACTCCCACATCTCCTAAAATACATGCTTGCAATCATATATAAAGCATTTTAATCTTTTTTACTTTTTATTTTTCATTACATATTTTTCTTTTAAGCAAATCATACATGGGCATATAAGAGAGAGAAAAGAAATACCCAATTATGTTAAGTAATTGACATTCCAATTTTGCTATGCCGAAGCATACAAATGTCATTTCATGATTGGCAGGCAACAGTGGTGAGATGGTTATTTATACATTTCTCTTAGGATTTTCTAGTCATTCCCGTCAAAAAGAGTGATACGAGTGTTAAGTACAAAAGATTACTTAATCTTACTTATTACAAACACGAGCCATAAAGCTCACTTGGTTAGTTGTACATAGAGATGCTCATCTAAGCTATAAAAGATACAAAGTTTAGAAAATTTTGTTTCAATGGCTATCTAAGGTACACAAGTACCAATGTACACAAAACACACACTATTTTTGTATTTTCTAATTTTTCATTTTTTTATAGCAAAAACAAAACAAACAAAACTGAAAATAAACAAAAACATGTTAAGCAATGCAAAAAATAAAAACTAGACTGACTCAATACTTGAAAGCAAAACACACAAGTAATGCAAACAAAAACAAGAGTGGAGGAGAGAGAAAAAGTGATAGAATCACTTGGAGCCCTTTTCCTTCCACACCTTAGAAGAATCTTTCCGTCTAGCAAATCCTTGATTCGATGGTGAGGGGGAAGAGTTGAAACCGTTCAAGTTCGAAAGAAACATGAAGGATTTGAGAATATCTCTAAAAGGAGCAAACAATGATGGAAACTGATTCTAGTTTCTCGATGCGATCATGTCGTTACTCTGTTGAGTGGTTAACCACTTATAACAATTAGGTCGAGTATGACCGGCTGCTCCACAGTAATGACAGAGATGCTGTTTTTTTTTTGTTTAGGTTTTTAAGAGTTAACCTTCTTAGCCCTAGGGTTTTTAGCTTTTTTCTTATCTTGCTTAGGGGTGCTTCTAAGATAGATTTACCCTTGTCTATGTTCTCATTAGCTAAATCAATTTTGACATTAGTATTCTTAATTTCAACATTATTACTAGAATGAACAAAAACAGTAGTACTAGTAGAAGCAATATTAGAAGGAAAGAAATCATACCCTAAACCGATTCGATCGAAAGCAGATTTTTGAAGACTGAGCATTTCATCAAGCTTAGCACTTGAAGTCCTTTCCAACTGAGCTCTGACTTGGAACAATTCTGCCTCAAGCTTCTTGATCTTTTCAGCTAAGAAGTTATTCTCAAACCTCAGTGCTCCAATAGTTTGATTGGCTTCATCAAACTTTGTGGAAAGCTCTTCACGCTCAAGCTCCACATCGCTGAGCTTCTTGGTGGTCAACCTATACAATTTCTCGTGCTTTTTTGAGAGCTTGTATAACTTTGTATAGGTTGTATGCATGTCATCTTGTTCATCCATCTTCTCAAACTTGGACTCCACCAATTCTTATTCTTCATCCACATCTTCAACACTTCCCTCAGTAGGATTGATAGTGGCAGTGAAGGCATTTAGGATTTCGTCATCCCCATTATCGGAATCATCTTCAGGCTCGGTGTCGCTCAATGTAGCAACAAGTGCCTTGCTCTTCCCAATGGCCTTGAGATTTATAGGGCACTCTTGTTTCATGTAACCAAAGCCTTGACACCCAAAACACTTTGGTCCTGAAGGAACAGTATACTGATCGCCATCCCTAACATCCTTCTTCCCTTCATCTTGGCTCTTGGACTGAGAAGAACTGGATTGCCAATGGTCCTTGTCTAAGCCCTTCTCATTGGCATTCTTCATGAACTTCTTGAATTGCCTTGTAATGTAGGACTTCATCTTAGAATCCTCATCGTCTGAAGACTCATCAGTATCACTGCTCTTGGCCTTCAATGCCATACTTTTGCCTTTACTCGACTTACTAATTCTTGTTAAACCTAACTTATAGGTTTGCATATTACCAACCAGCTCTATCATAGGAATCTTGTCAATATCTTTTGATTCCTCAATCGCGGTGATCTTGACATGGAATCTCTTGGGTAGAGGTCTAAGCACCTTCTCACAATCATGGGTTCAGAAATAGTTTCCCTAAGATTAAAGGCTGAGTTCACTATGTCCTTAAGCTTGGCATAAAACTCATCAAACGACTCATCTTCCTCCATATTTATCTCTTTGAAGCTAGTAGTAAGCCTTTGAAGTTTCGAGTCCTTGACAGCCTTTGTTCCCTCATAGGTTGTCTGGAGAATGGTCCACACTTCCTTTGCAGTTTCAGTGGAGGATATCTTCTTGAACTCCTTATTGGTGACCGCACTGAATAAGGCATTCAATGCTCTGATGTTGAAATTTGCAGCCTTAATCTCAGCATCATCCCAATCGGTCGGCGCTTCCTTCAGCTTGGTCCAGCCTATCTCCACAGCTTGCCGCACTTTCTCATCTAGAGACTGCGAGAAAGCGCTCATATGTACTTTCCAGTATGCAAAGTTAGTGCCATCAAATAATGGACGTATAATAAGAGACTGTCCTCTATTCATGACAAACAGGGTTCAATGGATCACACAACAAAGATTAAAATCTAATCAGAGTGTGTCTGCTCTGATGCCACTTGATAGGCCAAAAACGTATTGACACTTTGTGATGAATTAATTGATTAATTAGCCAAGTTTATTAATTAATCAAATTAACATGCAAAATGTGTGGCAGTGCAAACAAATCACCAAATAATTAAGTATGCAGTGGAAAATAAATTGGCACGGTGATTTGTTTAAGAATGAGAAAAACCTACACAGAAAAAAAAAACACCGGGTATTTTAAGGTTACTATTCTCGAGAATTCACTATTATCACAACAAGCAGTTACAAGTAAAGGAATCCTAGTACCTTATACCAACCTACAGTTGAACCCTTACCCCAATACCCAATTGGACTTGTTCTGTAGTGACAATATCTCCTTGTAATGCATGGCTCCCAGTACGTGATAATAGGCCAAACGCGTATTGACCCCTTGTGATTCAAATTAATTAGTTAATTAGCCAAGTTATTAATTAATCAAATTAACATGCAAAGCGCGTGGTAGCACAAACAAATCACCAATTAAACTAAGTGCAGCGAAAAATAAATTTAACACGGTGATTTGTTTACGAATGGGGAAAACCTACACGGCAAAAACCCCGCCGGGTAATTTTCAGTTCGCCACTCTCGAAATTCCAGTATTATCACAACAAGCAGTTACAAGTAAAGGAATCTCAGTACCTTATACCAACCTACAGTTGAACCCTTACCCCAATACCCAATTGGACTTCTTCTGTAGTGACAATTTCTCCTTTTGATGCACGGCTCCCAAGTACGTGACTAACCAATTGCGCAGATCCTAGTACGTGACTTCAATCACCAACTAGAGAAAGTTGTTGGCTGCAAATTTCTTCAATTCATCCACAATGAAGATCAAGAAGATGCTTGATTACAAAACCCTATAGTGCACATACACAGCAACTTCTTCAAAAATGATGAACTAAGGCAAAACTTTCTCTTCGGTCACAATTTGCTTGAACAAACTTTGCTCAATACTTGTACAACTTGTGAACTCTTTGACAGTCCTTAAAACAATCATTTTATATGTCTAAGGTTAGGAGAAAAGAAAACCCAAAGACACATTCATGGATTGCAAGAAAATCATATCAGACTTCTGAATTTCATAAACCTCGACAGATAGAAGGTGTTGAGAAGCTGTCGAGCAGGTGTCTAGCACCCAGGTTGAACAGCTTTCTAAAGCTTGACACATGCTAACTGTTGAGCTAGCTGTTGAGCTTTAATGAACTTGCATTTTCTCAGCTTGTTTCTTGAATAAACTTGATGACTTCAATACTTGATCTTTAAACCTTGTTTCTTAAAGTATTAAAAACACCTGGAACTACCCTATTACAAGTAAAGTGCGTTTTGTCAAATGATTAGCCAATTACATAAAAGAATGACATATGTTTTTAACAAGTGAACCACATATGTCCCAACAATTTCCCCCTTTGGCAATCCGTGATAAAACCACAACAAACAAATGAACATATGAGAGAAGTCATAAATCACTCAACTCATATTCACTTGTTGAATATAATAAAATCTATCCTAACACAAACTCTTGAAAAACTTTGCAAGAAGAGAGTTTATGGCAAGTAGACTTTGGCAACCTGTATTTCTGAAAAATTTTAAACAAAACTCATCATGACATCTTAGTGTGAAATAGAAATAATAGATTGCATACAAGTATAAGAAGCACGTGCATAAAGGAAGAAAAAAAAAAAACAACATATGTAAGGATAGGTGAAAGAAAAACATACATCTACACATAAAGAAGATAAATACAATGTATGTCAATAATGGTCACAAGACCCAATGTACAAGAACAATGTATCTATAAAAGAAAGAAAAGAAAAGATATATAAAATCCTCACTACATCCCTCATATTAACACTCCCCCTAACAAAATGGTCCTATACTAACTCTCCCCCTAAGAATGACTACTCTCATATCCCAAAACTACTCCCCCTTTTTGTCACAAGTGACAAAGGGTAAGAGTGTCAAGTAGACATCTCATCAGAAAAGCTAGCATCTCCATCATCATCAGAAGAAGCATCAGAATCAGAAGCCACTAGAGGAGGTGGTGGAAGAAAAGCCTCAGAAGCATAGCCACCTATAGTCGCCTGCCATCGTGCAATACGACCGACACAAACGTTCACCTGATACAACTCGGTAGAGAGTGTATCAAGGCGAGCATCTATCGTTGAAATTGCGCCATGATGTCTCCAAGTGACACATCGCTCATGGAAGAGGAGGGAGCGGATGTAGATGGAGCAGACCGAGATGGTGCCAAACGAGATGGAGTTGAACGAGAGGGAGGAGCTGCTGACTCTTGCGTGACCTAAACTGCGTCTCACTACATTTTATAGTAGCGGTGTCTATGGCACACATGAAGGTGAAATGGTCGGACACCAGAAAAGGAATGAAAAAATTGCATAAAATCCTCATGATAACGGAAGGAAAGATGAGCTTATCACATGACGTCGAATCTAGATGAACATCTATAATAGAGAGAATGAAACGTGAACGGAAGTCTATAGTAAGATGCTCAAGTAGGAACAACAAAAATCGAGCACGAGGCTCTGTAATGGAGTTGTAGTGAGAGAGATGATGAAATACAAAGGTCATCACCATGTTAAAAAACCGAGGGCCTTTTGCAAAGCCCTAACAGTAAGTGAACTGGTGTTCACCCCACTCAGAAGGACGCTCACAAAAAGCGGATTTGAGCTCATCTTTGGGCACAGTCTGCAGACTCTCACAAGTAGGATAGTCAGGAAGCTCTACCCTAGGAACCCGAAGCACATCCGCAACAAGTTGCGGTGTGACAGGAATGCACGTACCTCAAACCCGAGTAAAGAAAAGAGTTACTGAACGATCAATTCCGTGCATGTTAGAGTAAAACTCCTGGATAAGCACGAGAGGACAGGTAGCCGGGACGTCACACAGTGACTCTCATCCCCAACTGTGAATGACATTGGGAAGGTCGGTGTCAGCGAAGTCCGCCAAAATGACTTCGCGTTTCGAATGAACACCTCATCTAGAAAGGTTCTCCAAGAAAGCCTTTCGAGTATCCTCATCACGGAACCGAATGTTAGGAGTAGGATTAGATAAAGATGATGCCCCGGAACGAAGAGGGTTCCGAGCAGATTTACGCTTAGGTTCCATAAACACGACTAATGTAAACAGAAAAAGAGTGAGAAAGAGAGAGACAATCAGAAAAGTCCCAAAGCAATTCAAATATAACAAGCATATTGAAAAGAGAGTACGTATGCATGAGGAATGCATGAACATGTGACATGCAAAAGAAATTTCATCATGGGCTCAGTCCAATCCAAACCAGCAGCACACAAGTAGATTGCACACATCTAAATGCATGAAAATACTGTTATAATGCATATGTGATGCAATGCATGAAGTTTTAAGATCATATTAGCATAACCTAACCCAAAATTGTAACAACAACTCATCAATTTTGAAAAACCCCAAAATTTTTCAAAAACACCAAAACCTAGTTTTCAAAACATGAAATGCATGAAGAATGAGAGATTAAAAGCTTACCAAGTGAAGAAAAACTTGAAAAAGCTTAAAGAAACCTCGAGGATCAAGATTGGAGTGAGATGAGAGAGTTTGGGAGAGAAAAAAACAGAGCTATCGAGAGAGAGATCGAGAATAATGAGGTTCGGATCACACGAGGAAGTTTAAATAGAATCTCAATAAAGCTCGACAAAAGGTGTCGAGCGGTGTCGAGACATCTGTCGAGGAAGGTGTCAAGAAATTGGTCTTCAACAGATGTAGGTGTCGAGAATGTGTCGAGGAACAAACCACTAGAACCAAGAACAGAAGCTTGATCAATTAACCCAGCTGTCGAGAAGCTATCGAAGAGACAAGAACTTTCTCGATCGATCCACCAAGTGTCGAGAAGTTGTCGAGATTGCGATAAGAAAAAGCTTAAGAAGCTCGATAGATAGCTAGGTATCGAGGAGGTGTTGAGCTAGCTTTTAAAAACAGTTTTTCAAAAAGTGAAAAACACAGTCATGAATGCAATCCAACATGCAACTCAACCAATGATCCAATCAACATATAAAGCTCTCAAAATCATCTCTCAACAGTAATATTAAGCACATGGATCCCAAAAATACACACACACTAAACAAGTCTAACCAATTTTATATTTCAAAAACAGTTTAGTGAGCATACATTAACACATGTAAAACCTTGTGATGGCCAAATCACATTATACCTGCACATGTATCAAGAGTAGCAAAGAATATTGCGTGTTGTGTGTGAAAATCACATATTATGACGATTTGAGATATGAGAAAGTCATTTTAACTCACACACAATCATAACTGTTTGATGGGGACTATCACCTTTGAGGTACATCCTATAACTCACACATCTCATAGAATACACACTTGCAATCATATTTAACAGCATTTTTAATCTTTTTGCTTTTTATTTTCTTTGCATTTTTCTTTTTAAGCATATCATACATGGACATATAAGAGAAAGAAAAGAAATACCCATTGATATTTGACATTCCAATTTTGCTATGCCAAAGCACACAAATGTCATTGACATCACACTTCTGCTATGCCAAAGCATACAGATGTCTTTCATAATTGGCAGACAACAGTGGTGAGATGGTTATTTATGTCTTTTTCTTAGGATTTTGTAGTCCTTCCCGTCAAAAAGAGTGATACGAGTGTTAAGTCCAAGAAATAACTTAATCTTACTCATCACAAACAAGAGCCACAAAGCTCACTTGCTTAGTTGTGCATAGAGATGCTCATCTAAATTACAAGAGATACAAAATTTAGAAAACTTTATTTCAATGGCCATCCAAGGTACACAAGTACCAATGTACACAAAACATACATTGTTTTTGTATTTTTCTAAATTTTCAATTTTTTTTTTATCAAAAACAAAATAAACAAAAACTAAAAACAAACAAATAAAAACATGTTAATAAAACAAAGTATAAAACTAGACTGACTCAAAAAAAATAAAGCAAAACACACAAGTAATGCAACAAACAAAAACAAAAGATAGAAGAAAGAAATAGAATAACTTGGAGCCCTTTTCCTTCCACGCCTTGGAAGAACCTTTCCTTTGATTAAACCCTTGAATCGGCGGTGAGGGGGAAGAATTGAAGCCGTTCAAGTTCGAAAGGAACATGAGGACTTTGAGAAGATCTCCAAGAGGAGCAAAAGAGGATTGAAATTGATTCTGGCTTCTAGATGCTATCATGCCGTTGCTTTGTTGAGTGGCTAACCATTTATAACAATTTGGTCGAGTATGACTGGCAGCTCCACAATGATGACAGAGATGCTGCTTCTTTTGTTTAGACTTTTGAAAGTTAGCCTTCTTAGCCCTAGGGTTTTTAACATCTTTCTTATCTTGCTTAGGGGGTGCTCCTAAGATAGATTTACCCTTGTCTAAGTTCTCACTAACTAATTCAGTTTTAACATCATTGTTCTTAATTTTAGCATTATTAGTAGGAGGAATAAAAACAGTAGCACTAATAGTAGCAATATTAGATGAAGAAATACCATACCCTAAACTTGTTCGATCCGAAGCAGATTTCTAAACGCTAAGCATCTCATCAAGCTTTGCACTTGAAGTCCTCTCCAACTGAGCTTTAACTTGAAACAGCTCTACTTCAAGCCTCTTGGTCTTCTCAGGCAAGAAATTGTTCTCAAACCTCAATGCTCCAATATTCTGATTAGACTCATCAAACTTTGTGGACAACTCTTCATGGTCAAGTTCCACATCACTGAGTTCTTGGTGGCCAGCCTATATAGTTTCTCATGCTTCTCAGAAAGCTTATACAGTTTTTCATAGGCTGTATGGATATCATCTTGATCATCCATCTTCTTACACTTAGAATCCATCAATTCTTCTTCTTCGTCCACATCTTCAACAATCCCTTCAGTAGTATTGATTGTGGCAGTGAAGGCATTCAAGATTCCATCATCCTCATTGTCGGAATCATCCTCAGGCTTAGTGTCACTCAAGGTTGCAGTAAGTGCCTTATTTTTCCCAATGCTCTTGAGATATGTGGGACACTTTTGCTTCATATGACTGAAGCCATGACACCCAAAGTACTTAGGTCCTGCGGGAACAGTGTACTGACCGCCATCCCTTACTTCCCTTTGTCTCGGCTCTTGAACTGAGAAGAATTGGATTATCTACGGTCCTTGTCGAAGCCCTTTCCATTGGCATTCTTCATAAACTTCTTGAACTGCCTTGTAATGTAGGATTTCATCTTAGAATCCTCATCATCTGAAGACTTATCAGTGTCACTGCTCTTAACCTTCAAAGCCATGCTCTTGCCTTTACTCGGCTTGCCAATCGTTGATAACCCTAACTTGTAAGTTTGCAGATTACCAACCAGTTCTATCAAAGGAATCTTGTCAATATCCTTTAATTCCTTTATCGCCGTAATCTTGGCATGGAATCTCTCGGGTAGAGATCTAAGCACTTTCCTTACAATCTTGGGTTCAGGAATGGTTTCCCCAAGATTGAAGGCTGAGTTCACTATGTCTTTGAACTCATCAAATGACTCATCCTCCTCCATCTTTATCTCTTGAAAACTTGTAGTGAGCCTCTAAAGCTTTGAATCCTTTACAGCCTTTGGACCCTTATAGATTTTCTGGAGGATGGTCCATGCTTCATTAGTAGTTTCAGTAGAGGATATCTTCTTGAACTCCTCATTGGTGACCGCACTAAATAAAGCATTCAATGCCCTGTTGTTAAATTTTGCTGCCTTGATTTTGGCTTCATGCCAATCGGCCGGTGCTTCTTTTAGCTTGGTCTAGCCAATCTCTACAGCTTGCCACACCTTCTCATCTAAAGATTGCAAGAAAGCTCTCATACGTACTTTCTAGTATGCATAGTTAATGCCATCAAATAAATGAGGTATAATTAACAACTGTCCTCTATCCATGACAAACAAAGGTTAATGGATCAACACAGCAAAGATTAAACCTAATCAGAGTGTGCCTACTCTAATACCACTTGATAGGCCAAACGTGTATTGACCCCTTGTGATTCAAATTAATTAATTAATTAGCCAAGTTATTAATTAATCAAATTAACATGCAAAGAACGTGGTAGCACAAAAAATTCACCAATTAAACTAAGTGCAAGGAAAATAAATTTGACACGATGATTTGTTTACAAATTGGGAAAACTTACACGGCAAAAACCCCATCGGGTGATTTTCAGGTCACCACTCTCGAAATTCCACTATTATCACAACAAGCAGTTACAAGTAAAGGAATCTTAGTACCTTATACCAACCTACAGTTTAACCCTTACCCCAATACCCAATTTTCCCTTATACCTTATCCCTACTTCCCAGTACACGATTTCAATCCCCAACTAGAGAAGGTTGTTGACTGCAAAGTTCTTCAGTTCATCCACAATGAAGATCAAGAAGATACTTGGTTACAAAACCCTATGGTGCACATACACAACAACTTCTTCAAGAATGATGAACTAAGGCAAAACTTTGTCTTCAGTCACAATTTGCTTGAACAAACTTTGCTCAATGCTTGTGCAACTTGTGAACTCTTTGATGGCCCTTAAAATAATCTTTTTATATGTCTAGGATTAGGAGAAAAGAAAGCGCAAAGACATATTCATAGATTCTAATAAAATCATATCAGAATTCTGAATTTCATAAACCTCAACAGATACAAGGTGTCGAGAAGCTGTCAAGCAAGTGTCAAGCACATGGGTTGAACATCTTTCTAAACCTCAACACATGCTAGTTGTCGAGCTAGCTGTCGAGTTTTAATGAACTTCCACTTTCTCAGCTTGTTTCTTAGACAAACTTGATGACTTCAACACTTAATCTTGAAACCTTATTTCTTGAAATATTAGAAACACCTAGAACTACCCAATTACAAGTAAAGTGCATTTTGTTAAAGGAGTAGCCAATTATATATAAAAATGACATATGTTTTTAACAAGTGAACCACATATGTCCTAACACATGACTAACCAATTACACGGATCCTAGTACGCGACTTCAATCACCAACTAGAGAGGGTTGGTGGCTATAAAGTTCTTCAATTCATCACAGCAATGAAGATCAAGAAGATGCTTGGTCACAAAACCCAACAATGTACAAACACAGCAACTCCTTCACAGGAAATATGAACTAGGGAAAATTCTGTCTCCGGTCACAATTTGCTTAAACAAACTTTGCTCAACACTTGTACAACTTGTTCCCTTTGATGGCCCTTAAAATAATCCTTTAATATGTCTAGGGTTGTGAGAAAAGAAAGCCCAAACATACAATCACAAATTGAATGAAAAACAGATTAGAAATTCTGAGTTTCATAAATCTCGACAAATGACCTATCTGTCGAGTTGCTGTCGAGCCATGGGATTCAACAGCTCTTCAAGGCTCAATAGATGGCTAATTGTCGAGCTTTAATGACAGGTACTTTTCAGACTTGAATCTTGGACAAACTTACATGATTTTAACACTTGAGCTTGAAACAAGGTTTCTTAAAATATTAAATACATCCTAGATCTACTACCCAGTTATAAGTAAAGTGCGTTTTGTTCAAGGATTAGCCAATTACAAAAGATAGTGATATATGTTCCTAACAAGTGAATCACATATGTCCTAACATTTTTCATCCAATTTTCATTACAATTAAATAAATTAATAAACAAAAGCCCCTATATTTCACTAGAATAAAAGGGAAACCGTAATTAAAACAGAGAGAGACACAGAGAAAGACCAATATGTGCTTCTGTGCCAGAGTGGACTTGGGGAGTGATGGTCTACGTCAACTGGTATATTTCATTCACATTCACATATGGAATTCACACTTTACACACCAATAACTCTTCTCGAAGGGGAAGTAGGGATTCTAATTTTTCGATGCGCCAATACGGAAAGTAAATCAGTTTCTAAGGTTTTAGAAGTAGGAATTAAAGAAATACAAAACAAAAAAATATTTATACTAAATAAAAATCTCATCTCAGTCAGAAAGTTTTGAAAATCTCCACGAAGAAAATTCCTTAAGCCTTCAAGGACCTTTCTTTTGTTGTTTTCTTTTTTCCCTTTTAAATACCAATTCAACAATGAATAAACCCGTTAATTAGCATTCCATAGAAATCTTGAAGATTTCTTTTGCCAATTGGGGGCATGTAAGAGCTCCAATAATAGCATTATTTCTTCTTCTTCTTTTTCTTTTCTCTTAATATTAGACCAAAATAAAGGCGCAATAAACAAAGAAGCGCAGAAGTGGGCGATCAGAGAGATTGCTTGAAATATATAATATTCCAAGATTTCACAACCAAATGCATATTGAATAATTACAAGGTCACAACCATACAATGGATTATGCATTCATATGCAATATTCCAAGACTGAAAACAAAAATATATCACAAAAATTACACAACATTAGCAAGAGACAGGCAAAGTCAACACAACTGTAGATCCCCAAACTAGTTTAGCTTCATACGATGGAAGACAGTTGATAGATTTTATATCCTATTCCCACCTTCACGTTTGAACCTTTCCTTTTGTAATTTATTACGAAAGAAAACAGTAATTGATATATTCTATAGCTTCATACCAAGGAAGACAGTTTGACAGGCAAAGTTAATGCTTTAACTTACAAAAGGATTAGCTCAAGAAAGAAGGGGCTATCTATCAACAAAATGCATGTAGGTTCAACCGTTCAAGGAGGAGGAAGAGGATGGATTGAAAGAAACCTGTTGAGAACAACTAAGCAATTCATGAGGCCCAGCTTCTTCTTGGCCAACACCGATAAGATCAAGGTAATATAAGTAATGGGAGATGATGTTGTTCATGAACTCGTTATCATCTTGGTCGCAAACAAGATCTCCATAAAGCACATTCATGGTAGTGCCAAAACCAGGAACCCGCTTAGCCAAAGTATCATTCTTAGTGGGTTTCCAGTGACCAATAAAGACATCATGTGCTGAAGGTTGATGCTTCTTCACTGGAGTCATCCACCTCCAAATTGCAACTTTGAAGGCCAAGGTAGCATTTTGTTCAATATATTCCGGATGGTTCAACAAATCCACCTTCAAGGCTCTACCGGCTTCTCCATAATTGTAATTCCTGTTGAAAGCACCAAGATAGAAAATCGTTTCGATTGTGGTGTATATGTAACTATGAATTAACTTACAACAGATTCTTCAAGGGTTGGAAACGAAAGACACATACATACAAGTCTTGGGGTTGTAGACAAAAATGTTTACGTCTTTTAACTAACGAAATGCCCATATCCAGTTTTACCAAATATTTGGTTGCATATGCTTTTATCAAAGATCTTTTACAGATAGAAAAGGATTTTGTTTTAATGTTTCTTTGACAAATACACATACAACTTCCAAAGAAGTTTTAACTTAGGACAAAATTGAAGATGTGAAAATAATTCGAATGCAAAGATGTATAGGATGTACTGATCATTGCCAATGAGATTAAATAGGTAAATACCAATAGATAGGTAGAGCACCCCGGCCATAGTATGCAACTCCAGGAGTGCATGGATAAGTGCTTTTGTATTGCTCATCACAATAATACGAGGTGGAATTCATTTCCTTGTTATAGCATAAACCACAAGCTAATGGTTCCTTGGTGGCCACTTTAGATCCACCTAAAAAATATCATCCACATTTACATTGCATAGAGATTGAGTGAGCAAAGGGTCATTGATTGTAGCTCAAAAACAAAATTATAAAAAGCCATATCATCATACGCAGTGTTCCAAAAAATTCATTTAATCTCAAGCCCTTTTTTTCCTTAGGAGAAAATAATCTACTTAAAACACTATCAGTAGATTCAGTTTAAGCCTAATGCTTATTTCTGTTTATTTGAAAATGACAGAATCAACAACTAAATTAAGAGTTGACTTGAATCATAATTCTCATCCCAACTCAGCCATAAACAATATATATTGTTAATCTTTTCATCAAATTAACACGATAAGCCCAAATTATACCACTTGTAGTATCAATTCTTAACATATTAATTAACTAAACACCAAGAAAGAATTAAAACTTACCCACCTTTTTGAACACAACTTCCTCAAATTAAAGTTTGCTTGGTTTGGATATTTCAAACTGAAAGTACTTTTTTATTTATTTCTCAAATTATCTATTATGATGCTCATTTCAATTATGATTTTATTGGTATTTCAGTATTAAAAACTCTTAATGTTGACCTTAATTATCTTATCTTTAAGTACCCATATATTAAACTAGCTATTAAAGTTAAAAATAAAATTTAGTTACAAAATTAGTTGTAACCTAAGATTATAACTTTACTGAATTTTGACAAATTCACCATTGGATGAAATCTTCTTCTTATATTTTTCATACTTGCAATATTTTAAAAAAAAATTAAAGATTAATAACTATGTCATTAATAAATTATTTAAATTGCAAATTTTGCAAATTTTTGTATTTTAAAATTATGCATAAAATATAAACTTATAGATCATATAGTAAATAATATCAAATTGACACAAAATTTGACATGTGTATTAAGAGCGTAAAGAACATGCAATTCAACGGTTAAATTTTCAAAATATGTAGTAATATTTATTTTATTCAGTAAAGTTGTAATTTTAGGATACAACCAATTTTGTAGGTAAACTTTGTCCTAAAGTTAATTAGCAAAGAGAGATTAAAAAAAAATTATCATATTTTCTTAAGATTTATTCAATTTGAAACAATCGAATGCAAACAGTTCCCATAGGCCTAATATACAATAAAATGAAGTCCTCAAACAAATTAAGTACATACTTAATTTCTACAAAAACTTGAAACTTTCAAATCTATGTAAAGCCTATGAACTCAAACCTAGACACAAAATAAGTCATCAAGCATAAATCAAAACAGAAATTCTTATCACACACAATAAATCTAAGGACACATTCAATTTCACGTCAAACTAAAGTAGACAACTGAGTGGTGATTAGCTCTACCTAGAACTTTTTACCTAAACTCTTTTTTTTTTTTTTTTTACCATTTACAGTCGACCACTTCAGCAAGTTGTGAAATTAAATATATTCGCAATATTGTTATAACTTACAGGATGTTTTGGTAGCAACATGGGCCAGAAAAGCTGCAAGTTCCTTCATTCCCAGGAGTTTCCTGTAGGTGGTACCAAAGCCATAAGGCTGGTAATCAGCAGAGGCAGTGATAAAGGACTGGTATTCCCAGAAGCCCACTTCATGGGCATCAACCTCAAGGGAGTTACGGTTTGAGAAAATGTTCTCAAACTGTGAGCTCCGGAAGTAGTTAGAAATGGCCCCGCCACAGCATCTGCTGAAACGGGTTCTGCAGCCCAGACACGCATCTGTTTCGTATGATGGCTTCACAGAAGACTCCTCACAATTCACAAGCACTAGTGTGATCAGAGCCGTTGTCAAGAGTAGTACAGACCAATTGTAAGCCATTTTTGCATGTAACAAGTAAACAAGGGTGGTGGAGAGTGGAGAGTGGAGAGAAGTCTGCACCTTCACTAAAGAAGGAGACTCTATATAAGAACTGTATGCAACACAGTGGAAGTTACTGAATTTTGTGGCTGATGCTAGGGAAATCAATAGAGAAGCCAATAATGCAGCTCACTCCTTATCCAGTTGGAATTTAGAAAATTCATGGGCCCCCATCTTTTGTAAAACCTATCGCTGAGGACTCCCTGCCTCTTCCCTCCTTTGTTTTTGCGCCTTTTGCCTTTTTCAATAATATATTTTCTTTCATCCAAAAAAAAAGTGGCTTCGGAAAGGGAAAGATGGTCAAGTGCAAGTCATCAAAAATAAATTTTAACTCAACCACTAATAAGTGTACCTAATCTCTTTTTGTTTTTGACCATTTTTAATGTACATGAAGGAAGGAAATAAAGACATCAAAAACTCATTCAGTGAACTCTTTTAGATTTAACAAATTAATTTGTAGACTTGGCGGGTCCCTCGGCTCCACTTGCCGAGCTTTTGCTTTCTTTTTGTTCTTCTTTAGTTCTTACTTTAAAGGAGCAAGAAAAACGTGAATGCTAAATTTTGTTCTTTAATTGATTAATTTTTGAAGCAATTATGATAGATTCATCAAAATTTACGTAGAAAATTTCACTCTCTCTCACGTGCACTTACTACTCAGGTCACTTGAGTCTATCACAATACAAAGGTTAAAAAATTTTATAAAAAAATGAATATGTATTATATGAACAATTTGATGCCTATAAGCATATTATTGGGTTCAATTACGACTAAATTGCAATTTGGATGCTTGGAAATTTTTTTTGATTTTGTTCCTTAGAAAGTTAGAATTTTAAATTTTAGATGCGTAATTCAAATGTTATGAATTGTTTCAATTTAAGTCTTTTTGTTAATGTGATGTTATGAGGTGTCCATTAGATGCCAACTAAATTGTAATTTACACCCTTAAAGTTTGAAATCATTTTTTATTTTTCCCTTTAAAATTTCAAAATCTAGATTCATAAAACTATGTTATTTTGAGTTAAGGTAGCATTTAATAGACATCTCATCCCGATGCATGGATAGAATGTTTTAAATCCAAATGATATATAAAGTTAAGAATACATATTTGAAACTTTAAAAGAAAAAATCAAATTTACCTACTTTGAGAGTGTAAATTACAATTTAGTCTAATATTATTGTACTTTCCATTATATACTATTAGTATGTAACTCGTGTTTATGCACATGGATGATAAATTAAAGTGGTGCTGTTGATGATAGCTTCAGTTATTAAACATATAGGATATTAGTTTGACTAGGGCATTTAGAGATACTAAAATGGTTTTTCCTAACAATTTTCATGATATTAGTTACACCAAATTTCTCATTACATTTCTATTATGTATATAATTTTGAAAATCACTATTGGATACTACATATACAATATCAATTCATAATCATTATATGTGAAATTCTACTAAATACAACAAAAAATAAAAAGAATAGATTGGTCCAATAGTATCTATAAATTAAATGGCTATAGGTGCATAAGATCATTCAACTCAATTATAATTTTAAGATTCAAGATCTTTGCATATAAAATATCAGAATAGATTAATAGAAACAATATAAAAAAAAATGCTCATTAATTTAGAAAAAAAAAATAACAACAAAAATCTAAACAATTTAATTTTTATGGAAAGCTAACAAAAGAAAAATTCAATTTTGATTCTAATTGAATTTTCTCTAACATTTGGTTATATATATATATATATAGATATAAAAGTATTACCAAGTAATTGACGGTACATAGTCATGATATATTTAAAAGACAAAATCAAATTTACCTTAAACTTTGAGAGGGTAAATTACAATTTAGTGTCCGTTTGGCAAAGAATATTTTTGCCAACTTATTTTACTATTCAGCTTATTTCGCTACTATTTATAAGTCTCGCTGCACTTTTTGGTACTATTCATAGGTCATACTGTACTATTTCAGCTAACTTTTACCTTTATTTACAGTACTTTCAGCAAAAAAAATTTCAATTTTAACAAAATAGGCAGATCTCAAATGGACCCTTAGTCTAGTATTAATATACTCTCTATTATATACTATACGCGACAAAACCAAACGTGGGCTTGGGGCCATGGTCCACACTCCCCCCACAAAATTGACACAAAAATTAAGAGTTAGGTCTCCCAAAAAGTAAGAAATCCACCCTTCTCACAGAAAGGAATTAACTAGCTAGCTCAGTAGTCTCTAAAAACTAATATCCTAAATGGCCTCTTAGAAAAAGTTTAATAAAAACAATTATCCATGTACTTTCATTTTAGCTTTTTCCTAGCATTTTCATCGGTGGTAGTAACAATTTAGCTTTCAATAACTTAAAAAGTTATTTTATCTATTTTAACACCTCACTAAAAGTTCAACTAATTTTTTACCACTTCATTTAAATATTCTTTCTTTGTTATTTTCTCTCTCTCTCTCTCTCTCAACAAACTTGCACCTCTTACATTGCCATTGTCACCATCACCCACAACTACAACCCCCAACCACCAAAATCACAACTACATCACAAATCCAAAACAAAATTTCAACTTTTAGAGATTTCGTGCTTCCTTATACCTTTAGAAGGTCAAAGAAAAAGAGAGGGAGAGGGTTTGTTTTAGTTGAGAGGGAGAAGAGGGAGGCACTGGGCGAGAGAAGGTTTTTTTTTTTTTTTTTTTAATGAGAAATTAGAGAGGCATGAATAAAATTTTGTTTTTGTTTTTTTTAATCACTTGTAGCTACAGTTAACTGCTATCTCTAACGATTAATTGTAGCAAGTTGGTAAAAAATTATAGGTAATGTAGCATTTTTTTTGTTGTTGTTGGTATTTTGGGTGCTAAAAATATAGCATTTTAGCACCACCAACATAAGCTATTTTAGCACCACCAACATAAATGCCCTTATTTGGTGAGTTATAGGTATTGAGTTTAAGTGGTGAGTTTTTAACAATAAAAAAACAAAACAATTTTCACTTAGAGAAATAATTGTTATTTGATAATACGTCTTTCTTTCTTTTTTGGGTTAAATTTCTAATTGTTGGTTGATGTTTGAAATGTTAAATAAAAATCTTAAATGGATGAGATCTAATGTTAAGAGTGATAGTACACACACAAATAAAATTATGGTGATTTTTTTCCCATACATCTATACCAAATTCAAAATTTTGTGTACTCATCAAAGTTTATAAAGATGATATAATCTTTTTAAAACTTAAAAATAAAAAAAATAAAAAAATTATGTGTGTATGTGTACTTTTGAGTTTAGATGTCTCATTATTGATGCATCAATATGATATTCCTCCCCCACCTAAAACCAAACCAAAATTTCTATCTCCTTGCCTGACTAGACTATTGTACTATTGCAATATTAAGTTAATCAGTGCCTTTCATCAAATTATTAAAAAAAAAAAAAAAAAAAAAAACAATTAATCGGTGTCTATCTATAGGGCCCACTTGTATAATGCTTTTTATTTATTTTTTTTTCCATTTCAGAAATATAAATATATAATACTTGTTTTAGAGTATTCGCATCAATGTAGCTATTTTTATATTTCAGAAAATAAATAGCTAAAAACTCAAAAAAAAAAAAAAAATTCATGCATTAGTCTCACCAAACTAGTCCAAAATAATTAGCGAGTTAGGTGACACGCCTCTTGTGGCGAGCAAGCAACTTTGGTGGCAATTGTGTTTTTGTTTGGTGTTTTGTTGTTTTTGATGGTGGTTGTCTTTGGGTTTAACCTTGGGTTGGCAATGGTGTTGTCTTTGGTAGTGGTTTGTAGTGGTGGCTGGCTATGCCGTGGTGGTGGTGGTTGTATGCCTATATATGTTGAAAGGAGAGAAAAATTGTAGGGTCAGTTTTTACGGCCCAAGCCCAAGGAGGTATGGATTCGGAGCCCACCGAGCCCAAAACAATAGATTTTGTAGAGAGTGGGTGAAAAGGGCTAGGCTAATAATGAAAATAACAGTATTAAACAACAACACCAGTGGGAGGAATTGAATTAATGTGCTCTCGGACTAATAAGTACTCCGTCCGAAGAGATGTTTTTCATTGACTATCTAAGGTTACAATTCCTGGGGCTACAACCATCTCATATATCCTTTTTCTCTCCTGTTTTTCGATCCCCTTCTATCAGAGGCACCCTTCCCTTATATAGCATTGTCTTCTTACATCTCCTCCGTCCACTTGTTTATCATCCAGGCATCCACTTGAGTGCATGTCCCATCACCCCACTTTTAACCTTATGTGAGTGGCGGTAGCTGCGAAAGCACTGTTCAGAGGTCCTATCCACATAAATGTGGCCAAGAAGGTAGGTGCAGTGCATTAAATGTGGTGGTAGAAGTATGCCTCCTTGGTATTTCTCTGCTCCCGTTATCTTTATGTGTGTCCGAGGTTCCTCTCCCCCTTGACACTTGTCAAATAAATCGCTTGAACCTCCCATACTCGTGTTGGGTTTGGCCTCTTCGGATCCGAAGATGCAGGACTACTCGGACATATGAGTATCTCCTCGGATGGTATGCGGGCTTGTCCCGGGGCGTCCCCTTTTGACGTGGGCCTCTGACTGAAGGTCACACCTCCTCGGACGAAGAGTGCTCCTCATTCAGGGCCTTGGGCCCAATAAGTTGGGTTGGGTTTTTCTCCCCCACATTAGCCCCTCAAAATTGTAGTTTTTCGTCCGCATCCGAAGAGAAAAAGTAGGATTTTGACTTGCCCCGGAGCAAAAGCTTGTAAACAGGCAAATTTGAACTGGCACGTGCATAAGTGTAGGAGTTGTCGCTTCATTAATGCCGCTGCGGTTTCCTTATTCCCCAGGCGCTGCATTAATTGCACCAGGTGGCGCTTTGTCCTTCGTATCCAACGGTGACTGAATGATCCAACGGCTGCGGTTTTCTTCGAAATTTGGGCGGGAGTGTCCCTGACCCTTCGTTTGACTCCGTATAAAGCTTTAGAGGACGCCATTTCTTCCTCACTTCGCGAATCTTCAGACGCTCCAGAGAGAACAGACGCGCCGCTCCGTTCAAACCTATCAGTTGCTGCTCTCAGGCTTCCCCAGAACCATCCGGAACCCTCCTACAAGCCTGAAATCATCTCCCCGATTTAGTCCTGGTGAGTCATCGTTCACCAAACCATTTAGTTTTCTCTTCGGCCAACAGTTTCATTTAAGCACCATGGGAAAACTCGAGTACATGGTGGATACCCCTGAGCGATTAGAAGCGTTTAGGGCCACGTACCACATACCTCCCAACGTGGGTGTGAGGTATTGCCCCCCAGAAAAGATTCTAACAGACAGGGAGACGGGAGAAGTAGTTATTCCCCTTATTGCCTTCAAAGAAGGGGGAATGACCATCCCCATGGGTCCCATTACCACCAGCTATCTCCGAAACCATAGGCTCACTCCCTGGCAGTGCGCACCCAACATGTTTAGGATTCTAGAGGCCATTGACCACCTTAACCTTCACCTAGGATTGGGCCTCACCTGGCTCGACGTAGTACATCTGTACGAATGCCACAGCCAACAAGACGCAGGGTACTACTTAAAATCCCGGTCGGACGTGGTCAGGCTCATTTCTTGCCTCCCCAAATCCAACAAAGGGATGAAAGACGACTATGTGATCGTCTCGGGTGCATGGCATGACGGCCATCACTGCCCAACCAAGCGTGGAAAGCCAGGTGGGCCATGTTAGATTTAGGCATACTAACCATAGGCCTAGGGTCCTCGTTTCTTAATCGTCTTCGGTTCCTTTTGTGCTATTATTTTTGAGTCTAACATAGCTTTGCTGTGCCTTGAAACAGATAAAAACCACGTATCTCCTCGGCTGAGCCTTACGAACGTCGCTGCCCTCAATTTCCTGTTGAGATCTGAGATTTTTGTGAGCGAAGACGGACAGCTCCGATCGGCTCCTCTGATTCTGGGCTACACAGGATATCCAAAGGGTTACCAACCAGTCGGCAACGCAATTGTTCAAGGGACCATCGCCTTGCCCGTATTGACGTTGGTTGGAAGGGTTTCTTGGCGCCGTATGATCTAGAACCCGTACCACATCCACGCCCTCAAGCTATACCCCCTCTCGTCCAACCACTCTAGCAAGTCCCTCTCGTACAGGCGGCTGAAGGTGAAGGGGTTGGCTCTTCCACCTCCTCGCTAGAGGAGCAGATAGATAGATTCCGGTTTGAGGGCGAGGGTTCAGGAGACGTTCGAGTGATAGAGGTTTCAGACGCCGAGGAGGATACCGACAGGCACTCAGGCATTCGCCTTAATCTGTTAGCTACTCACTTTGAAGGCTCCTCGGACGACAATATGGACCTGAGGAGTTTGATGAAAGGCAGGGGGAAAAAGCCCGAGCAGAAGGTGTTGGAACGTCAACAGTAGTGACGCTGCCTCCAGCGCCTACGCAGGTTCCTGACCCAAGTATGAAGCCCATTCCAGACTTAAAGAAGAAAAGGCCCCATGTTGAGGTCAAGGAAAAACATGCGTTGCCAGGCAAGGGGGCTAAGCAGCAGAAGGTGTCGGACAGCCGAGCCTACAGGGCCTCATCTACAGAAAGCCGGGAAGAGGCTTTTGTGGCAGATGTACGCCGAGGGGGAGGACCACGAATCTGGTCTCCCAAGTTGGAGCTGGATGGCGCTCCAATCCTGTGGGATACCTCCCTCAGGAACTATGACGGAGGAGAGCGGGCTATGTCGCCGAAGCCCTACAGCAACCACTCCTCCCCCACGACATGGAGTCCTACAGGCGCTTCAACCAGCAGGAGCTCTTCATGTCCCTCAAGAGGACTTAGCCATGGTAAGTGCACCATTTATGAGTTTAAGTTTTATACTTTAATTGGCCTCGTTTCTCTTCTCAATACTGAAAGTGGTGTCGTGCAGATTACTCAGCAAGTCTATGTGGCCGAGGGGTTGAACAAGGATTCCTGGTCAAAGCCCAAGCAGCAACCCAGTCCGGCTTGAGGCAGAGGCATCCCTTGGAAGGCTGAAGGAGGAGCATTCTAAGATGTCCGAGGAGCTTAAAGAGCTGATCTCCCAGAACCGAAGCCTTGATGCCGGGCTCAAAAATACTGAAAAACAAGCCGAGGATCAGCGAAAACTGCTGCATACTACAGAGATTAATTTGGCGACCGAACGGGAGCTGGTGAAAGCCTCAGGGCCGAGATGCAGAAGGCTAGAGAGAACGCCAAAGCAGCCGAGCAAAAGGTTCAATTGGCCAAGGAGTCAATTGAAACGAGAAGAAGGCGGGGTACCAGTTGGGGCAGACGTGACAGCGCAACAACTCACTGAGCAGTTTGCCTCAGTTTGTCGCGAGTACTGCGACAAAACTTGGGAGAAAGCCTTGGACGCAGCTGGAGTGCCTCGGACTCTCCCCTGAGGTACCTGAGAGCATCTACTATGATCCTGATATCCAGGAGATCCCAGCGGACGATTCCTTCTCATTAAAAAAAAAAAAAAAAAAACCTTCTCTCGCCCAGTGCCTCCCTCTTCTCCCTCTCAACTAAAACAAACCCTCTCCCTCTCTTTTTCTTTGACCTTCTAAAGGTATAAGGAAGCACGAAATCTCTAAAAGTTGAAATTTTGTTTTGGATTTGTGATGTAGTTGTGATTTTGGTGGTTGGGGGTTGTAGTTGTGGGTGATGGTGACAATGGCAATGTAAGAGGTGCAAGTTTGTTGAGAGAGAGAGAGAGAGAGAAAATAACAAAGAAAGAATATTTAAATGAAGTGGTAAAAAATTAGTTGAACTTTTAGTGAGGTGTTAAAATAGATAAAATAACTTTTTAAGTTATTGAAAGCTAAATTGTTACTACCACCGATGAAAATGCTAGGAAAAAGCTAAAATGAAAGTACATGGATAATTGTTTTTATTAAACTTTTTCTAAGAGGCCATTTAGGATATTAGTTTTTAGAGACTACTGAGCTAGCTAGTTAATTCCTTTCTGTGAGAAGGGTGGATTTCTTACTTTTTGGGAGACCTAACTCTTAATTTTTGTGTCAATTTTGTGGGGGGAGTGTGGACCATGGCCCCAAGCCCACGTTTGGTTTTGTCGCGTATAGTATATAATAGAGAGTATATTAATACTAGACTAAGGGTCCATTTGAGATCTGCCTATTTTGTTAAAATTGAAATTTTTTTTGCTGAAAGTACTGTAAATAAAGGTAAAAGTTAGCTGAAATAGTACAGTATGACCTATGAATAGTACCAAAAAGTGCAGCGAGACTTATAAATAGTAGCGAAATAAGCTGAATAGTAAAATAAGTTGGCAAAAATATTCTTTGCCAAACGGACACTAAATTGTAATTTACCCTCTCAAAGTTTAAGGTAAATTTGATTTTGTCTTTTAAATATATCATGACTATGTACCGTCAATTACTTGGTAATACTTTTATATCTATATATATATATATATAACCAAATGTTAGAGAAAATTCAATTAGAATCAAAATTGAATTTTTCTTTTGTTAGCTTTCCATAAAAATTAAATTGTTTAGATTTTTGTTGTTATTTTTTTTTTCTAAATTAATGAGCATATTTTTTTATATTGTTTCTATTAATCTATTCAGATATTTTATATGCAAAGATCTTGAATCTTAAAATTATAATTGAGTTGAATGATCTTATGCACCTATAGCCATTTAATTTATAGAAACTATTGGACCAATCTATTCTTTTTATTTTTTGTTGTATTTAGTAGAATTTCACATATAATGATTATGAATTGATATTGTATATGTAGTATCCAATAGTGATTTTCAAAATTATATACATAATAGAAATGTAATGAGAAATTTGGTGTAACTAATATCATGAAAATTGTTAGGAAAAACCATTTTAGTATCTCTAAATGCCCTAGTCAAACTAATATCCTATATGTTTAATAACCGAAGCTATCATCAACAACACCACTTTAATTTATCATCCATGTGCATAAACACGAGTTACATACTAATAGTATATAATGGAAAGTACAATAATATTAGACTAAATTGTAATTTACACTCTGAAAGTAGGTAAATTTGATTTTTTCTTTTAAAGTTTCAAATATGTATTCTTAACTTTATATATCATTTGGATTTAAAACATTCTATCCATGCATCGGGATGAGATGTCTATTAAATGCTACTTTAACTCAAAATAACATAGTTTTATGAATCTAGATTTTGAAATTTTAAAGGGAAAAATAAAAAATGATTTCAAACCTTAAGGGTGTAAATTACAATTTGGTTGGCACCTAATGGACACCTCATAACATCACATTAACAAAAAGACTTAAATTGAAACAATTCATAACATTTGAATTACGTACGCATCTAAAATTTAAAATTCTAACTTTCTGAGGAACAAAATCAAAAAAAATTTCCAAGCATCCAAATTGCAATTTAGTCGTAATTGAACCCAATAATATGCTTATAGGCATCAAATTGTTCATATAATACATATTCATTTTTTTATAAAATTTTTTAACCTTTGTATTGTGATAGACTCAAGTGACCTGAGTAGTAAGTGCACGTGAGAGAGAGTGAAATTTTCTACGTAAATTTTGATGAATCTATCATAATTGCTTCAAAAATTAATCAATTAAAGAACAAAATTTAGCATTCACGTTTTTCTTGCTCCTTTAAAGTAAGAACTAAAGAAGAACAAAAAGAAAGCAAAAGCTCGGCAAGTGGAGGCGAGGGACCCGCCAAGTCTACAAATTAATTTGTTAAATCTAAAAGAGTTCACTGAATGAGTTTTTGATGTCTTTATTTCCTTCCTTCATGTACATTAAAAATGGTCAAAAACAAAAAGAGATTAGGTACACTTATTAGTGGTTGAGTTAAAATTTATTTTTGATGACTTGCACTTGACCATCTTTCCCTTTCCGAAGCCACTTTTTTTTTGAATGAAAGAAAATATATTATTGAAAAAGGCAAAAGGCGCAAAAACAAAGGAGGGAAGAGGCAGGGAGTCCTCAGCGATAGGTTTTACAAAAGATGGGGGCCCATGAATTTTCTAAATTCCAACTGGATAAGGAGTGAGCTGCATTATTGGCTTCTCTATTGATTTCCCTAGCATCAGCCACAAAATTCAGTAACTTCCACTGTGTTGCATACAGTTCTTATATAGAGTCTCCTTCTTTAGTGAAGGTGCAGACTTCTCTCCACTCTCCACTCTCCACCACCCTTGTTTACTTGTTACATGCAAAAATGGCTTACAATTGGTCTGTACTACTCTTGACAACGGCTCTGATCACACTAGTGTTTGTGAATTGTGAGGAGTCTTCTGTGAAGCCATCATACGAAACAGATGCGTGTCTTGGCTGCAGTACCCTTAAAAGAAGATGCTGTGGCGGGGCCATTTCTAACTACTTCCGGGGCTCACAGTTTGAGAACATTTTCTCAAACCGTAACTCACTTGAGGTTGATGCTCATGAAGTGGGCTTCTGGGACTACCAGTCCTTTATCACTGCCTCTGCTGATTACCAGCCTTATGGCTTTGGAACCACCTACAGGAAACTCCTGGGAATGAAGGAACTTGCAGCTTTTCTGGCCCATGTTGCTACCAAAACATCCTGTAAGTTATAACAATATTGCGAATATATTTAATTTCACAACTTGTTGAAACAATGTTGTGGATTATTCAATTTCACAACTTGTTGAAGTGGTCGACTGTAAATGGTAAAAAAAAAAAAAAAAGAGTTTAGGTAAAAAGTTCTAGGTAGAGCTAATCACCACTCAGGCCGTCTACTTTAGTTTGACGTGAAATTGGATGTGTCCTTAGATTTATTGTGTGAGATAAGAATTTCTGTTTTGATTTATGCTTGATGACTTATTTTGTGTCTAGGTTTGAGTTCATAGGCTTTACATAGATTTGAAAGTTTCAAGTTTTTGTAGAAATTAAGTATGTACTTAATTTGTTTGAGGACTTCATTTTATTGTATATTAGGCCTATGGTGACTGTTTGCATTGGATTGTTTCAAATTGAATAAATCTTAAGAAAATATGATAATTTTTTTTTAATCTCTCTTTGCTAATTAACTTTAGGACAAAATTTATCTACAAAATTGATTGTAGCCTAAAATTACAACTTTACCGAATAAAATAAATATTACTACATATTTTAAAAATCTAACCATTGAATTGCATGTTCTTTACGCTCTTAATACACATGTCAAATTTTATGTTAATTTGATATTATTTACTATATGATCCATAAGCTTATATTTTATGCATAATTTTAAAATACAAAAATTTGCAATTTAAACAATTTATTAATGACATAGTTATTAATCTTTAATTTTTTTTGAAAATATTGCAAGTATGAAGAATATAAGAAGAAGATTTCATCCAATGGTGAATTTGTCAAAATTCAATAAAGTTATTGTGGGGACTCAATTTGGCTTGACCCTGAGTGATGGGTTTACAGCCCAATAAGCCCAAACAATAAATTTATAGAGAGTGGGGTGAAAGGTTTAGGTGCTGACCGTCGATCACCAAGTAGGAATTTTCTTACAACGAAGAAAAGGGCTAAGAGTTTTTCTCTCAAGGGGGGAGATGCTCCTCGGCCCGTGGCCGAGGAGGCCTTATCGTTCTCTTTTTTCTTCCCCCCTTCTCTTCACTTTACTAACTTTTCTTTTATAGTTTTCATCTTCCTATCCACTCTCTCCATCTGTTGATCATCTATTTGCCTTCTTATCTGGCCATCCGTCCCATCAGAGGCCTTATCGGTACTCAAGTGGTTCACTCTGATCAACGTTATCCTGCCAAGGGGTTACCTCCCCATTAATGCGGCCAGGGGGAGTTAGTTGAATGCATTAAATGTGAGAATGACAGCTTACTTTGGGGTTAGTCTCTCTCTCTAAAATCCCCCTCGTCAGGCCGAGGATGAGGTGGTCCTCGGTGTGGATTGGGAAAAGAGGCTTC